>NC_064293.1:44342718-44650759 GCF_019186545.1 Solanum stenotomum
AAAGATAGGAAAATTACGGCATAACAGAGCTTAATTAATAAAATAAACAGGTTATTAATTTAAATTAGAGGAATGATTATTTTATGGGCTGATTTTAATACCTCTACGTAGCTAATACTCTTGCGGAACTAAGAGAAATAATGAACCTCACTGCATTGGATTAAATAAATTAGCGGATTCTCCATAAAGTTAAGATTGACGTCAACAGTATTCAATAAATTATGAGCCACACCACAGTCCACAAGGTAGTATATGTCTATTGTATGTAATCAAATTTGGTGTATTTCCTCAATGATTGCAACAAATAAAACAAAAAGTAGTGGAAAAATCATTGCTGCTAAGTTCCACTCCTGGCTAAACCTATGATTAGAGAAACCATGACATGTGGGATATGGGAGGCCCGTTAATTAACGCAGCCAACTACCATGTAGCATGAATTCAAAAATTTCACTAAGAATATTCAAATAAGAACGATAATTACTCTTCGTCCCCAAGTAAAATTTTGATGACAATTCTCATTAATCCATAGAAATAATTTGTTTGCACAAGTAGTACAGAAGTATGGGAAGTGGGGCAAGGTGAGAGGTTTAATTTATTAGGTGAGACAAAAGTGTCATGTTCATTAGAGTGAATAGGCCAACATATTGTCTATGAAGAAGGGCATGAAGGGTTGTAGAATGAAGCACGAGGAAAACTCTAATACCCGACCTGTATAGAAAGATTATATTGTGCAGGTTTTTTCTGTTCTTTTGCATGTGCTTGCATGGGCTTCTTCATGTCAAATCCATGGACCCTCGCTCCAGTGCACTCCTAAATAAACAACACCTGCCAACTTATTTAATCAATGGTCAATAATGATTTTTCTCTAACTATAGTTAACAACTCCGATCCAGCAAATCAATATTAATCAAGATAGACCTAAAAAAAATCAATTGTTCAAACTGCTGGTGAAATTGAACAAAAAGTTGGGATGATTGCCCTCTCTGTTCGCCAGGAATTTTTCCCATTATCCCCTGTTTATGAAGAATTAGCAGAAGCCGAAACTTGAAACCCATACAAGGATTTAAGTTATTCTTGTAAAACTTAAGTTACTCATTAATCGGAGTCAAAAAATTAATTAACTTGAACTGGAGTATCTTAATTTGATGTTTTTAATTATTTTTTTTTATCAAAGAAGGTATGATACAATTAATAATAAACAACAAGAGAGCATTTTATTGTTTTGCTTCAAATTATCAGGATGTTCACTTCAAAGACGAGTTTTGTGAGACTCAAATTCGATGATTCTGTCTGTTTCTTTCATCTTTTAATTTGCATTAGAGAAATCAATTGGTTTTTGCTGGTTCTGCTCTACTGGGTCTTGATTTTCATGTCCATGGATTTACGGCCAGTTATGGTTATTGATTTGATGGAGTTTTGCTTCTTAACTATAGTTAGAGAAAATTCATTATTGACCATTGATTAAATAAGTTGACAGGAGTATTGTTTATTTAGGAGTGCACTGGAGGGGTGCCGGTCCCGAAATGCACATGACTCTCCATACCACTCAATCAATTTTTGTCTTCTTGCCTGGCATATAGTATATAGTGCTACTTGTTTATAATATAGTAGTATTAATAAACTGAAAATAACAATCACACTTGATCAAAAAAAGAGTCCCACAATTGAAGTATAATGTAAAAGTAATTAATGCATTGACGATATATATAGGATAATAGATAAAGTAGTAGTTGATCCCTCCATTTCCTTCTGTGGGCTGTTGAAATTGCGACACCTGTCCCAATAACAAATAAATGGTGCATGCAGATTTATTTAGTTAATTCTTCACTCTCTCCTATTAATTCTCAAATATGTCAAACAACGTAAATGAACAAAAATATCAATTGCACTTTGAGTAAAAAACAATACAGATTGAAACGAGCAAAACTACAATAAAAATGTCATATCTCAATCAATAGTTTGTTCTGGATTATAAAATCTTAAAGATAATCTCAACTTGCAGTAGATGTATAACGGATTTTTAGCTCTGTTAGTTAGGAGTTTCTGTGGGCTGCCATTGACATGCTTAGTTATTTCTATACCATGAAAGGAACTTCAACAACTAATTAATTAAAATTCTCATCTTGATTACCTGCTCAAGCATCAAGGAAGCCATTACTTTTTTTTTAGAGCTTTTTAGTTGCACTTCTTGAGAGATTTGGATGGGGTCACGGCAGGGAGGAGAGAGAAAGTCTTTTACCATGGTTAGAAGGTCAAGGTTAATTAAATAAATCTGCACCATTTATTTGTTATTGGGACAGGTGTCACAATTTCAACAGCCCACTGGAGGAAATGGAGGGATTAACTACTGTAGGTGAGCCGGATCCGATAAAGTTATATTATCTCGAAACTATCTAATTAATAATTTTAATCAAACATGATTTTTTTTATATGAATGGTGGTGAGATTCGATTTCAGAAACTTTATCTTATATCAAATTGAAATTTGTAACCATCTCATCTAAAAATTTAAGTTACGTCATTAAAGATAGTAAACTTTTATTGTTTAATCATATTCTCAACCCTCCTAGAAAATTGATATTCATGTTCATTTTATTTGAGAAAAACATTGTTGGTTATAATCGGAGGTAAGTAATTATCACCCTTTTTAAAAAAATATTCTCTCCATTAATTTGTATGGATTATTTTACTATAGCAAATAATTAAATTCTTTATGGTTGTATATATCGAGTAGCTTTCAATTATAGCCTATAGGGTTAGCTTTAAGTATGATTAATTAGTATAGCCTTATAGGATTAGCTTTTCTGTCTTTCTGTCCTAAGAAATGACCCCTTAATTTTTATAGTTTAGTACGGTTTGTCAGACTTAAGTGATTGCTGTCTACATCTAATGTTAGATATTATCCACATATTAGCAATAAACAATTCCATTAATCAAAGGAATTCTTGTCTAGGATGTTTTGAACATAACACCACTTAAAGCCATTTTATTAGCAGCATCTTGTTGACTAATTACTTAGCTTTAGGCTTTAATGTCTTCGCAAAGTTATAAACTTTCCAATACAAAAGGTTAATACTGCGAAATTTCGTTGTTGGGAACTTTTCACCCTTTTCTCCTGCTTTGTAGCTCCTTTTCTAGGACACGGATTATATTATAATAATATATAAAGTCGACTAGCTAGAAAAGAACAAGTTTTCTTCTAATAAAAAAATGTATGTTTGCTAGTTAATTTATGAATTTTTAAGAACAATCATCACGACAACAACAAATTTAATATAAGTCTCATAAGTGAATTCTTGGGAAAGTAGCACATATGTCTGTTTTTGAAAAATCCCTGACTTGGATAATGCACGTAAAAAGAAATAAACAAAAATTAAGAGAACATAGAAGAAAACAATAGAAAAAAACTTAGCATTAAATAAAAGGATTACTAATAACAATAATAACATACTAATGAAATAACTGAAGCATAAAAAAGAACGAATAGTAACAAAAATCGTAAAACACACAACTACAAAAAAAAAATACAAATTTTTACGACCGTCCAAAATGTCATAGTTTTTTCCCTTGAAGTGTCATGTAGTTGCTTGATCAATCAGTGTGTATAGAACCGTATCCGCTAACGGGATGATTATAATGATTTGATTATAAAATAATACAGGAGCAGATCATCAAATAATAGTATATAGTACTGGCGCCATAGTTTTTTTTTTTTTTTGGCACATGCAAATAGTCAACATGACAAAGATGGAAATAGTCCAAAAATCCTACTTGCATTATTTAATTTTATTTCAATTTTTTATTCCGTTGCCACCAACCTCATCATAGTCAGAAATATCCTGACCAAGATAGACTTTTAGCTGCATGCATTAATGGAGAAATCTACAAAACAAATGAGTATATAATTCTAAATTATATAGATCCCATTTTTATAAATTTGTTTATTTAAGTATATTATTATTATTATTATTATTATTATTATTATTATTATCTTTTTTATAGACTATATAGTGATGTAAACTTCAATTGTTTGCCGCAAATCAGGTTTGCTTTCTTCGTATTCTTTATAGCTTTGGGGATCATCATGATTCGTTTTGAAGAATATTTCCTAATCTCTGATTTTGATAATATTCGAGCTTTTAAAAAAAAATATTTCGTGCTTATAAGTCGTTCGTGACACGAAATAATTAAACCCACTAATTGAATGTTTGAAACGGCATAAACACATATAATAAAGATATGAGGAAAAAAATTGTAAAGTCTTCTAAATTAAATATGCGCTAGGGCTCCATATATATAAATATTTATAAATTATAACTCTTCGTATTAAGAATTTATACTTTGCATACATTGCCACATAATCAGAAAAGTTGCCCGACTGTATCGATATATACTTTGAGTATTCATGATTTATAGATGATGGGTGCATTATTACGAAAATGTGGATTTAAGATATGAATTTGATTGGTTAAGTTCTTTTTACTGTAAACCATTAAAAATTTAAAATTATAGGTCCAAAATTAACTTTTATCTATTCAAACCAGTTATAAAATCTTAGAAAGAAAACTAAAATAAAAGATTCAAATTTCTAACCTCACCTAGAGAGGTGCACCCAATCATTATCATGAGACATTATATGATACTTCGAGTGTGGATTCATATATTTATATTTAAATATTTTTTTAAAAATATAACATTACTATATATGATTTTGGAAGGGAACCATGGGTTCACGTGAACCCGATGACCCCCTTCTGTATATGCCCCTGCTTTGATCAAATTCTATAAGCTTAAGCTATCATGAAAATATTTTCACCCAATGAAACTTGAGGAAGCCTATATGCATACTTTGTTATCAGGTAGATCGATTCTCCGTCTTATAATTTTCTTTCTCGTTTTTTATTCCCCTTCTCCGATAATAATAATAATAATAATAATAATAATAATAATAATAATAAATAAATAATTAATTTTTAATGGAAGCCTATTATATGTGTATGTGTCTCTTGAAAGGTAATTTAGTTTCTCATGTAGGCATATTTTTTCCGCTTAGTGTTTAAAAGTAAATTGTTGTTATGGTATGACATCGAAGCCCAATGTAAATTAATATAGGTTCCCTTCTTTGTTTTTAAAATGAATAACTTAAAGTTTTTAGATAAAATTGACATGACATAATATAATAATCTAACCGTAATTAGTTCCTTTCTCTTCGAGTTTGTGATTATCCTTTTCCTTCCGACTGTAGAAGAAAAAGAAGGTGAAAGAACATTTTATGACAAATTGAAAACTACAGTTTTGTCACTATTAAATTAGGACCACAAACGCAAATTAGGTGTGTTTACTTTAAAAAGAGATGTCACCAAATGATGTTGAGTTAATTTCTTTTACTTAATTTGTTATATTACCTTTAGATTATTGAAATCAAATCGAAGTAAACAACATAATACATTCCTAATTTTATGAAAGTTGGACATTTCTCCAACAATCAACTTTCAAGCTATCACATCAAAAACTTTCTTACATTACATTATTGAAGACGTATCCAACAAGATATATCTCGAAAATATTTAGCTGAACAGCCAAAAATTAATTAATCAAAAGTATTTCCGTTTAATTTAGAGATAAAAGTCAAAAACACACCTCAATTATCCTTTTTTTGTTTCATACCTAAACTATCATTTATTAGTTCGAGAAACACACATTTCTCTTTTAATACACTATCATTATGGTGTGTGTAATACACGATCTCTTTTATTTTAAAAAATTGTCACATCACAATACACATAGACAAAACATTTCACCTTGATAAAAATTAATAAAATATTAATATTAGTTAAAGTTAAAGATTAAAGTATTATTATTCTTCCCCCAAAAATTATAAAATAAAATATAAAATATTTTTCTTACCTCAGTGTTAGGTAGCAGAAGTTGGATATTTCATTATGATTAATAAGGTAAGGCCTAGCCCCCTTGCTTTTACTTATTCCTATTGATGCTTTTTTATGTTTAAGCCGCTAGACACTGTTTAGTGGTAAATTTGCTTAAAAAAAAAAAAAAAAAACCCCACTTCCTCTCACCGTACTCCCTCCACCTAATTTTTTAGTTTATTTTTAAAAAAATAAAAACCCTCCGCTTCCAAATTTTTTCTCGTTTGTATTTTATATATATATATATATATATATATATTAAGAAAATTATTTTTTACTTGCCGCAAGACTTTTTTAAAAATTAAATTTTTATTTATTTTACATTCGGTACGTAAGTAGAATATTTTTTCCTAAAATATATACACACATCTAACACAACGAGAAAAATGTAAAAAAATAAAAATAAATTTGAAGTGGAGGGTTAGATGGGGTGGGGTAGAATTTTAGTTTATTTCAAAATATTTTTTAGGAAGGAGTGGAGAGGGGGTGAGGTCTGAATTTTTTAAAATATTTTATAAAAGATTTTTTTTTTAAAAAAAGGATGGAGGGATTTTCGGTCGGGGGTAGGAGATGGTGGAGTGGGGTGAGAAAAATATTTTAATATTTTTTTTTAAAAATGTTTATTTTTTTTTTATAAAAAATTGTGATCGTAATACTTTAGTCTTTAATTTTTAATTAATATTAATTGTTTATTTAGTTTTGGACAATGTAGAATATTTTATTCATGTGGAGAGGTTTTTGCAAATAAAAGAGAGTGTATTATTATACACACTACTAAGATATGTTTCTCAAATTTATAAGTGATAGTTTAGGTATGAAACTTACATTCTCAATAATTTAGGTATAAAACTCAAAAAAATAAAATAATTTAAATGTGTATTAATACATAGTAACTAATTAGCCATCTGGAAAGTGTATAGTTAAGAAAAGTATTAGAGGCTAATTATAGTGCTACACCTACAACTTTAATGTAGATTATAGACCTACCTATTTCAGTCATAATTTTGTATCAACCACCACTACTTCCACACCTTCCGAAAAAATCTTGAAAATAGTCAACATAAAAGATATATAAAAAAATATACGGAGAAGAAACTACTTAATTTGTTAAGCAATATTTGGAATCTTGTATATTTTTTATTCAACCCCTATACTTTACTCTTTTATGATAATAATAATAATTACTCTTCTATATATACAAACAAAAAATTGGTCAAGCTTAATATGATTTCAAATAATGTGGTGGGTGAGAAAAATATTACTGTAATTCAATTAGGACTGAATATTAAAGGAAAAATAAACTTCCTGTGGTCCAGTTCAATAGTTCAAATTTCAGTCGGCACATTTATAAATTAACGGAAGCGTTCAAAATCCTAATGATTATGCCAAGTAAAATTTTCCACATTTGTTTAACTTTTGTTGTTTTTAGAAGATGAAATTGAAAGTATAAAAATAAGTCTCATGATTCTTTTCAAAATTTTAATAAATAAATGTTTTTACATATGTATATATATATATATAAAGTAAACTTAAAAAGTATATGAAGGCCGCAACATAAGCTAAGTTGTAGTGCTCAACTAAACACGTGAAGATCCCAATAACCATTAATAAAAAAGATAACAATTATTTCTAGACTCAAATGATGCTCTCTCTCAAGTTTAACACATATTCCAAAACCGATCTTTGTGAACCAGCACTTGACAGCAAGAACAAAACTAATGGCCGCGTGGATTTGTAACTGCTCATTTATCTATATTCTCTCCTACTCATTTTAGTTGTCGTGATTATTTAAAATGACTAATTGTCATTTAAAAAAATTAAATCAATTGTCAATTTCGACAATTAGTCAAATTCTTTTGTTATTTGGCCAGTTCCTCCGTTGTTTGTACAAGAGAATTAAAGGCAGAAAACTTCATATGTGCGGCTAAGAAGATCTTCTCCATCAACAGAAGGCCATAGTATATATTATGTTAATCCCCCCCAAACATTTATAACAGCAGCATAGCTCTGCCACTCAGTTATATTGATCGATGCATATACAACTAAGTTTATAGTATATTTTTTTATTACAAATAAATAAATAAATAAATTTTAAAGGCGTGCAAAAGAAAAACATATATCCACTGTAAATAGACCGGTGGGTGTAGTCATTAACAACAACACTCAAATATACATACATAAATAAAAGTAGTACTAGTACTACTAGAGAAAAAAAAAGAAAATTACAAAAGCTTTGCAATTACTTGCAAGCAATCTATTTCATTTTTTCAACTCTTTCTCTATCGTTTCATGTTATCTTTTTTTGTCCAAGAATACAGGCGAGTTTAGTGTTATCTCATTGCAACACCCAGAAAACAGAATGGTTTTAGAAACCTCAAAGAAGTACAATAAAAAACACATTTGTCTTCTGACTATTATTTCTACTTTGGACCCACCAACGAGAGTGCTTCTTCTACGTATTGAACAATGTCGTATTTTTCTCCTCAATATTCTACTTATATATTGCCAAATGCCAACAGGATAAAAAGTCGGTCGATGAAATAAAATAATATTGGCAAGTTAAGATACCGGCCAACGTCCAACTTTAGGCATGATAGGACACGTTGTTTTCCCGTTAATTCCGCCTCTACCATGTAATTACTAGTATTATTTTTTTGTGTATTATCGTAATAACATGAGGAATCTACAATAAATGTAATACTATAATGTATCAAAAATAGCATGTTGAAATATCAATATACTCTTTCTCAGCATCATGTGATGTAAATAATGAACATACCAAGAAAGATTTATGAGATAATGTAGTAGTTTGAACATTTCAAGAAGATTTGGTGCAGATATCCAATCTTCAAGATGTTAATTACATAAAAATTATGAAAAACCACTGCTCGTCCATCACATGGACAGAGTGCACCCTCTAACATAAAAAAAAAAAAAAGGTAAAGTATTTTAATCATACAAAAAATATTTGGTGAACTCAATATGTGAATATTGAGTAAAAAAATAATCTGGATTCTGGACAAGGGAATGTTCACACTTGCAGGACTATCGTTCTCTTTGACGGTCATTGAACGATAGTCGAAAAACCCACTTGGAGAATGACTTCTTCTTTGAATTAGCGTTAGATTGTTGTTGATTCTGGTGATTAATTGCGTTGGGAGCAGTGGACTCAACAAAATCCTTCATACGTCGCATGGCTAAGTTTAACGTATCTTCGGACATGTTAGCGAAACATGCACGGAACCAACCCGGTTCGGTACAATGGCATGATGATCCAGGAGAGATGTTTAGGCCAACATCGTACACTATTTTCTTCCATAAGTCCATTTCAGCGTCAAAATTATTGGGACTTAATAGATGCCTCATGTCTACCCAACAAAACAGACCGGCATTGCTTTCAAGGCAGTTGATACCAGCATTTTTAAGACCTTTAACAAGCATTGCATGTCGTTTCTTTAGCCTCTTCTGATTTTCAGAGATGTATTTCTTCGTGAACTTTTTGTCAGAGAGCATGCATGAAAGAAGGTACTGAGTTTGCGAAGAAACTAATCCGAAACTAGACATTTTTGTGGCCGCGGAGACAACCATCTCATCGTTGGAGTAAATTGCACCAATGCGAAAACCGGGAAGACCGAGATCTTTTGAGAGACTGTAAACAATGTGAACTCGTTCCCAAACTTCGGTTTTCATGTAGTTCTTTTCAATTAGAACTTCCATGACACTAACGAAGCCTGGCGAGTTAAAAACAGTCCCTGAATAGATCTCGTCACTGATGAGGTGGATACCTTTTTCGTCTATGAATGTAAGAAGAAGTTCAAGCTCGTTTCTGGTTAGTGTTGTGCCCAATGGATTTGAAGGGTTGGTCACTAGAACACCTTTCACTTTAAGGTTTCGCTTTTTTGCATCTAGATAAGCTTCTTCAAGAGCGGATTCAGTAATTCTGAATCCGTTTGAACTTGAGCAGTGTATTGGCACAATCTCTGCCCCAGTTCTCCATTTGAGGTCTCTATCGAATCTGCATTACATAATGCAATAAGACCATCAGTAAAGAAAAGAATAATTTAACTTCAAAATTCTACTATCAAATAGTATCACATAAAATAAAATAGATCAGAACGTACCCAGGATAGTATGGGGTAGGAAGGAGAAAAGCATCGCCTTGGTTAGCTAGGCAAAACATAAGTGTCTCATTAGCGGACGTTGCACCGGCTGTAAGAACGAGCTTGTTGGAATCAAAGCTTACTTTGTTTCCTCTGATTTCTGACATGAATTTTGTCATTGCCTGCATTATAAAATAAACATAACAACGTAAGATAATGATGTCATACATACGTAATATTTAATACATATATATATTCATTCATAATAGTACATGAGAACATTTAATTAAAAATACGTACATTTTTGAAAGCAGGAAGACCATGATAATCTTGAAACAGAGCAAGTTCTCTAAATATTGATTCTCCATTTCTCTTAAACCCAGCTGCGTCTGGATTTTGTGCTAGCCATGATTCTAATAAATCAAAAGAAAGCTGCGTAACGAAAAAAATAAAATTATTATTAGGACGAAGAATGTGAAAGCCGACAATCGGAGATGGGGATTCTTAAAAAGCAGAACAGGAACTGTTCAAGTGTTTTTTTTTCTAATTACCTGATTCTCTGCTAGACCCATCTGGATGATTCCTTTAGGATTTTGAATTTCATCGTATGGATTTTTCTCGTACTCCTGCCATCCTAAAAAGTATGAAGAATCTTGTCCGTGAGAATTACACGTGGCTTTCTCTGACAATAGCTTCATCTTTTATGGTGTTATGTATATTTTGGGAAATAAATTTATCTATTGATCGACTGGAATGTGCCAGCAAGAAAGAGTTGGATGTAATAAGTAATGGGATCACTTTGAATGTTTTTATTGTTGTTGAAAAGAAAGTTTTGATTTGGAAAGAATAATCAACTTGGAGATTGTAGTTTATAGATAGAATGAGAGGGAGATGTTATTGCCATTTGCTGGCATATCGTATGGATATATATAGGAGTTTTGTCAATCAAAGAAACACACGTCAGCCAAACTACCCATAATACTCTTTTGACTCTTAAATTCCTTTTTAATTAAACAAATAGTAATAAGTAACTGATGTCTAATTTAACGCGTTGAATTTCAGTGTTTAATGTATAGTAATTTAAGGACAATTAAAGTTCCGTATTACCTAAGCGCACTAAAGACACTTACTTGGTATTTCAGCATAGTACTTATGTCTACACACACTCTCCATCTAAAATTATTTTTATTTAATCATAATTTAATATCTCCTCCTTATTAAGTAGGAGTAAAAATAAAACTCAATGGAGTGGTTAATTAAGTATTATATCTTAGTTCTATAAAATGAGAACATTAAATAAAAATGGAGTAATTTAGCATATGATTGTTGTGAAATGAATATAGTTGTGGGTGAGTGAGTTAAGAAAGGGAATGCATATAGAAACAAGAAAATCCAAAAGACAACAATGGGTAGAAGTAGAAATAAGCCCATCCGAAAATTGGACCGACGATGACCGTGCCATGGTCCATTTGCTCCCTCCTACTGGCCCATCTCTTACTGTGTGTCGGCCACTTATCTCGCCGTCCCCGGTCTCCCCTCTCAAGTGGGGCTACAAAACCCAAAACCCAATTTTTTAATTCTAAATCCTTTAATTATTATTATTCAACTATAAACTTTTATTCTCTTCTTTTAAATAAAAAACTACTTATTACTATGATAGCACGTGACATTCAAGAATTAAAGTCAACCTCGACTGGACGTCAAATAGTAGCTGCCTACCGTGAAAAGTAATATTACGCACAGCTGTATGCACTAGTTCAATTTGGCTTTGCACATATCAAGCATTCACACGCTTAATGCGTTTACAACTAAATTCACAATCTTTTTTAAATGGCTCAATTATACTTTACTATTGGCCTGGATTGATAGAATTCGAATTCAATTTTTTTACGTTTAGTAAATTATAAAAATCTGGAATTATCGTGGTTTCTAGCCATCCGAAAGTTGATTGTAATAAACTAGTGGAACGGTAGAGTTTATTCTGTTATTTTCCCGGAGCATTAATTTCGAATATGGTATATACGTATAAATAATGCCCCACCAAAATCTTTGTTTTGCTATGGCAATGTAGAATAATTAATGTAAGTACGGTAACATTTGGGGTGTCAGCCACTAAACCTCAGAATTTTATTACAAGGTAAATAAATGAATTCCGCCACTAGTATTAACCAACTGTTTTGTTTCAAAATTAATGAATTGCGAATATTAGGAAAGGTAACGAGAGAATATTGAAAGAGCTTTGCAAATCATTTGTTACTTAAATTTTGGAGTTTCAACCACCACTAAAGATCAGATAATTTATTGTAAATGGTAAACAAATTTATTCCGCCGGTAGTATTAGCCAACTGATTTACTAACTCAAAAGAATGTCCTAGTAATATTTAGAGTTTGCGTCATAATCACACATGGCCAGGGCAGTTAAAAGGGGTCTTAATTATTTGGTGTAGTAAAAAGAAGTGAAGAGCAAAGGAACTCAGAATTTCTACGTTAATAAATATAGTACGTACTACATAGTAGTAATAAATTTGTTGAGTCGAACATATAGATGTTTATCAGGGTTGGTATGCTAGCTACCGAAACGGCGCTCCCAGATTTGGATCTCTTTTTGTCTCCTAATTACAAGTTTGAAAAATCTTGAAAAGTGAAAGACAACTCATGATCCTTGCTGTAGCAATGTCCGATTATTTGCTTTATTGGACCACTAGACTATGGAGAAATAAATTGCTGCTTCCGGTCGATATTTTGACCAAAGTAGAGGGAACACATGTACATACACTAGTCATACAGAGTCTATACATGATGCTGTTTTTTTTGACATAAAACAATGTTGGTGATTAATTTATAATACGGTTCTCAACCACCTTTTAGGAGTATTATATGAAGTTACTTCATGTGAAATTGACGGAATTAATAAAGAAGTCCATCTAATTAAAAAAATTCAAATTACTCCTTGCCGTGTAAAAGAAGTAAGGTTGTGAATCGTTAATTTTTATATATTATTATAGGTGTGGAAACGGGTAGAATTTGTAACAAGTCCTCTTAAGTTTGCTCTGATTAAATTATACCTACGGAACCTTAGTGGCCTGCATAAAGTCAAAGGCTGGCTTTGACCAATAGAAAATAACTTTCAAAGTAATTAATTAGGCAATGAGAAGTTGACATAATTGATGACGCTATTTTACATTATCAAGTAAGTACACATAAAATTAAACTTAGATTACCTGCTATAACATGTTGATATGACAAAAATAAATAAATTACTTTGTCAAAGTTAAATCCATAATTGATTTGTCCGGCTGATTACAGATGCACATATCCAATTTAGTGAGTGTAAATTTGATTTAATAATTGACTTAACTAGACACTTAGAATACAAAAGATGGATACGGTTATAACGTGATTAATTCAGTTCTGCCCAACACTGAGGCCAGACTAATATATGGTAGTCTTGATTGACTGACTTAACATCTGGATAAGCTTAATTAAGGGACAAGAAATGACACCAGCTCTAAAAATGGCGTAGATTTTAATTCGTTTCGTAGGATTGACTGAAATTGTCTCGTCATGTCTCAAATTTTCTCGTCGTTTCTTTTGATTCTGACGAAAGATTTTCATGTTCAATGAGGTAGCTCACATGCATAATGGCAATAAGATTTTATACATATTTTGTGAGTTGGAAATCTTAGTGGTCTGAACCGTAATAGATATATCTTCACTTCTTGTATAGTTGTATATACGTACATATCAAGTATATTATAAGATTTCAAATACTACTGTTAGAAATTATTTAAGCTATTCAAATGATATTTGTAGGTAAATTTTTTTAAATGGTAGATTGATTTTTTTACATCGACAATCATATAACTTAAACTCATATTTTAATGTTGAATATGATTGTCCTAGTGAATATTTGCTAAATGCTTGAAATTCACACATTTTATAAAATGTTTTTATATGCATGCACCTTCAATATTTAGACTTTTTTTTCACTTTGCTTTATAATTACAAAACCAGCTTCAAATTAACTAGTTTCATTTTACTAGAGCTAAAATTTGTTTAATTTGATATGAGATGAATATTTTGGTGAGTGAGGAGCATGAAATGATTGAATGAGGAAACATGTGGTTTGTTACAAAGGAAGGGTGATTAGGGCATGTGAAAACCCTGTTTAATTGCCCCCACATAGACCTTAGAAGCTAGAATATGTACATAAGAATTAGTAAGGGGGTCCATTGACCATAGGAATAAGCCTAAAATGTAACTATCCCATATAGGCTACTATTAGTGACAAGTAACGTGACAAATTAAATCACATTTAGGTCCACCCCTCCCATTCCTCAGCGGACTTCCTAGGAGACACTACCCATACGTGGACCATTTGTTTCCTGTCTTTAGTAACGATAGGGACCCTCACCACCATCCCCCACACCCCCAGGGGGGCCTATTTTCTGTCAAAACTAATATTTGTGACATACCTATTACTATATCTTTATCTTTATTCCATTTCCATGTATGCGCGCGTTATACACAAAATTGAACTAGTTAAAGTCAACGATTCTTCCAACTAAGTATTACTTACTAATCATTTTTATGAATGATTACACTATCATGGTATAAAAATTAATTTCCAATTTAACATACCAAAAATTTTCGCCTATACTTAGTCACAGAGTCAACATTTCTTCATGAGTAACACGAATCAAATTGTTTCAAGTAGTTATTATGCGCTGACCTGCTAATTAAGCAGTCGTGCAAGTAATGTGGTTTAATTTCTTCGTTTTCATCAGTTCCACGTCCGATTAAATCATCTTATTAATTATCCATCACACTAACTCTATTTGTTCTTCTACATTTTTCTGATACTTGTGTTAAGAAAGTGTTCGGAAATTGGATTACCATCCATTATATGCAGGGGCGGACCTAGAATATATACTACATGTGGGTTCTTGGGAATTCGGTTAATTTTGTAAATAACAAAGTAGCCACCTGGTAGGGGTGTACATGACCGGGTTGGTTCGAGTTTTTCAAATATCAAACCAAACCATTTGTGTCAGATTTTTAAATCTATAAACCAAACCAAACCAATAAAACTCGAGTTTTTCAACCTCGGGTTTTTTAGGATTTTTTTCGGGTTTTTTTGAATTTTTCCGCTAAAGTATTCATACAAATATATAATTTACTTGTACTTCAAATATTTCTTTAGTCCTACCAAAATACAATTGTCTAAGATGTTTCTTAAGAAAATAACACAATATGATATAAGTAATGACACTAAAATATCCAATAAAATAATAATAATAAAATCGCGTAAAAACAAATATTGCAAATTAACAAGTCATAATGAAAATGATTATAATTTAAAAGTACTAAATCATGCTAAAATAAGTTTAATAAGTATTAGTTACATGACTAAATATTAATGGAAATTAAAATTAGATTATGTATTTGAATTGTCTAAACCAATGTAAAACCAAAGAACAAATATTCAATATTAATGTCATTCTTAGTGTTGAATTGATTTTCTTTTTGCATTAGTATTAATTTGATTTTGATTTAAACTTTATTATAATTACCAACATCTGTGGACTATAATCTTTATTGAACCATTCAGAATTCTAAGTTTCAAACTTGAAATAATATATTAAAAGATAAAAACTATGAAAAAGTATAAGAAATATTTAAAAATTATATCAAAGTAAATATTTTTATGTATAAAATAAAATTTTAAAATTATATATATAATATCGGGTTGGTTTGGTCTCGGATTGGTTTGTTTTAGTTAAAACCAAACCAACCCAAATATAGTCGGGTTTTTTTTTTCCAATACTAAACCAAGTCAAACCAACCACTAGTCGGGTTTTTTTTTCTCGGTTTGCAGTTTGGTTCGATTTTGTACACCTCTACCACCTGGTAAATGATAGTTTACTCTTTTAATTTGAAATTATTAGGAATCCATAAATTCAAATTTTGGATCCGCCTCTAGTAAAAAAAATTAAAATTATATATGCTTTACTTCCTTCTACAATAAAACCTTATCAGATCTACGTTTACAAATTATGTATGTTTTTTTTTTTCGTAACATTAACAAATGTTATTTACAAATGTTGACAGGAGAAAATAGTTGTTATTTGTAGGTTGCGGAACAATATCTGTGTGATCACGTTCAAATGAAATTCTAATAGTTGGAATTGAGTGCTAGGATAACATTGCATATGTGATAACATGGTACAAATGGGAGATAAAAAATTCACACGCACGAAAGAAAGAAAATTTGGACTATTTTTGGTTGAAAATGCTGCAATTTAAAACTCAAGTAAGTTCACAGTTCATCACCGTGTACATGTAGTTTATTATTTGTTAGAGTTTCCCATGATTAATATTTTAGAGAACGATGCAGGGGTCCATTATGAAATATGCAGAGGTATGGGATGCCATAATATGAAAACAACCGTTGTTTTGGGAGGGGGCGGATGGGAAAAATAAAATATCAACTGTCAATATGATATTGGATTATGTGCATATCAATTTTTTTTTGCATGTTTGACAGGCCTATCCATTTTAGGAGAAATTATTGGAGCTCATAAAAATATGATGAGTCGTTAAGTTTGGACGGATTATTGACCCGTTCATATATTATCTCGGCCCAACTTAATTCATTTAAAAGTTAATCTATTTTGGGTGACTAACAGTTAAATTAATTCATTAAAATTCTTATCAAAATATTTAATGAAAAGACTTCTTTCTTTAATATAACCACACCTATTATATAGTTGGGAAGTTAGGCTATGACCCATTTTTGAGCTTATCTGGATCATGTCCAATCTAGAGGGTTAATTAACAACTCACCTATATATTAACTCGTGCGATTTATTTTAACTTGTCTAAATTCAGCTCAATCCGCTCATATGCCCGGAGGAAAATGTTGGTCTACTAACTTATTCTATTAGTGGCGCTTGGGAAGACTATGCAATTGATATTTGGATACGCAATGCCCAAAATTGTTGCCGTGTCACATTTCCATTCCTTTGGAGACTTTACAACAACTTGTTCGTGCTTTCATTAGGCACGCAGCTTTGACAATTTAGATTGTCAAATAGACAAGATTTAGACAGAAAATAACACATAATTAAGATCTTAATTTATTTCACCTACTGTATACTACCTACAAACTTGGACTATATATTAATGGTTATCGTACAATATTTGAAAAACCCATGCTATCTGGACTTAATTAAGCCTTGACCCCACTAGCTAGATAGCTTAAGTTGACGCTATGTAACAGCACAACAGCCTAATTTTTAACGACAGTGACTCTACCCATTATATATATTCTATCGTCTAAGATGTTAAGATCGACAACTACAAGTCTTTACGTTGTTATCCTTAGTATTACTACTGATAAACAATCCATATCTACGTGTATTTAGAGCATGACATAAAATCAAATAGTTACACGTTATTCATCTAAAAGATAATTACATGTAAAGTGTGAGATTATCAGTTTGAAAATGAGACGAGTTGACTGGTACAATAAATAAAAGTATAAATTATAGGAACCACATATTATAAGTACTAAATAACATCACATCCCTTCTAGTTTTCTATTTACCAAAAATCCCTTAAAAATGATGTTTGCGGGATACATAGCGTTGTGCACGGGATACATTAGGTTTGATACATTCCACATAGCGGGATACATAGCATTGTGCACGGGATACATTAGGTTTGATACATTCCACATAGCGGGATACATAGCGTTGTGCACGGGATACATAGCATTGTGCACGTGATACATAGCGTTTGATACATTTCACATAGTGGGATACATAGCGTTGTGCACGAGATACATAGGTAAATAAGGGATTTTGAAAATTTTGAAATAAGTAGGGATAAATGGATATTAAGGTAAGTAAAGGAGTGTAGTTAAGTAATTTGTCCTAAATAAAAACACATTGATACAAGAAAACTATTATACATTGTCAACATATATAAGCTAAATCCAATCAATTAAGAAGGTTCAAGTAGTTGTGTATTTATGATATTATGACCCATGACGAGTCTTAGTCCTATAACGTTTCTTTCTCTGCTCTTTTTCATTTTACTTTAAAGATGATAGTTTGACTTGTTATTTTATATTACACTGTAAGTGGTAATGAGATTTTTTTATAGTGTTGTTTAAAATCATATTTTTACTATAATGTTATAAATTTTTTTTGAAATGTTGGGAAATAAAAAGAAAATCTTATAAAGTTTCTTAGTTGAATTGCGAAACATATAGGAAAAATTGATGCAGTGAAATTAAGCAGTAGGCCCAGCCCAGCTACGCAGGATTTGGGCCGTTGGCTTAAATCCAGAATTCACACTGCTGAGTCAGGAGAATTGGGGACTATTCCAGCTGAGCCTGAAAGCGATGAAGTTTTTGTTGGAATTCACTTCAATGCTAAGTTTGTCTTTGTTTATGTCAACACCTTGACCTTGCTGTATTCATTCTCAAGCCCTAATTTTTGCCCACCATCATACGCCGAAATTCGAGCTTAATATTGACTTCATTGAGTGTAACCTTTTGGACCATTTTGAAGACTACTTTGTGATTGAGCATTTCAACTATACAAATTGATCTCTCACAACTTGCGTTTCACCTCTCCAAAATATTATAATGATTAGTATTAATTTCAACAACACTTATTGTATGGGCTAGGAATTAAAAAATGTTTTCAACAATTTGCATTTGGTTTGATCCTATTTTTGTGGTTGGAGATGCAAGGGACTAAGGGGGATTTTGGTAAACAAAGTATCATGGGACACTAAAATTGTTGGTGGAATAATAGGAGAAGATGGTGAAAATCGGCGACCAAACCCAATGTAATGATTAGAAAATCTAATAAGAAATAAAACCAATGTGTCCAGAGGTGCCGCATCATGGGAGGCACGTTGGTGACTTGCTGTTCTCAGCTGGGTAGGCTACCACTGTTAGTAATGTCCATTGGGCTAACATGCTGAGCTAGCCAGCCATCAATTTGACAACTAAACTTACTTTGTAGGATTATAAAAACAAACAGGGCCCGATTATAATATTCGAAGCCCAGAACCTGTCTAATAAATAGTTCGATGCCCATGTTCATATGCCTTCAAATGAACCATCGTAAGTCCGATGCTTCAGAAACAGCTCTGTACTGTGAGTCTGTGACCAAATATAATTAATTGGTTCCATCATGTAGTAATTGCTTTAAAAGTTTGGAATTATCATTGGATCCCTTTGTGTTAGGCAGCCATTGTGCGAGAGTGTCTCTTGGATTGAACATTGACAATATAATGTTGGTAGCATATATTATTTGGATCCCTATATGGGTAGCATTATGTTGTGAATTAGACAAGAAAAATATTTAACCTAAGATCCATGAAAATTGACAAGTAATCCAGCTTGTTGAGGGGATTGGAGCATAAGAAATTTTACATGTAAACCACAAAAGATAGAAGCAGATATCTCCACAAGTGTAATCCAACGAACTTTTAACACATTCCAATAAAATGAGCAATTTCTGCTATAGGAGTAGCTCTGGCAACTTATCGGTCAATAACTTCTCCTTTTCCAAACACATTTAAACAACATAATAGGGGTTTTATTTTCCAATTCAAGGTTAGAACAAAAAAAAAAAAGAAAGTATATATATCTTTTCCTTTTGAAAGGGTGTTAATTAAGCAAGCCAAAATTTGAAAGTTTTTAGTGGAAGGGGGGAAATTTGAAAGTGAATTAATCATTTTAAGGCCCATCATCATGGGTGCAGCTCTATTCAGGATAAAAAAAGAAGTGGTGTATGTAATGGGTATAGAATAGTTCTGTTGCTCATTACGAATTTTTTGTGCTTATTATATGATGAACTAAGATAGTACTATTGGTATACACAGCTCATATTTGCAAACATGATGTACTAAAATGCGGTATAATAGCATATACTCAATGCCATAAACTTAGGATGCTTTAACTAAACATTGCTGCTAATCTATCTCTATCTCTTCACTAAAATAATACCAAAATGGTTCATACTCCATTTTGTACTGAATCTCTTCGCGGAAAACCTTTTACACACCAAATATATCTCTAACCGTCTAATGCAATAGACGTAAATATCCTACATATTATTGAACAGCATCTCAATAGCTGCATCAAGTGAAGCCATAGAGCATTTAACTTAAGATGCAGGGAGTCAAGGACCTTCTTTTGTTTGCCATTAATTTAATTCGTTTTTCTACCAATCCTAATTAACACGAGTCTCTGAAGAAATTGTAAATAACAGAAGCATTTACCTTTTAAAAGATTGTACAATAGACAGGGATATATATCTGGTTCAAGAGATTTAGATAAGATGGACAGAAAAGTTAAGCACCATACAGAGAAATTAATGCTAGGTACAGCAACATCCTGATAATAAAGATGTAGGGAACAAATAATACAGATGAAAATTCATACCAAATACTAAACCTGTTAACTACATGATTTGTTGGTTGTATGAAATTGATGGTAACCAAAGTTTTCAACTTTCAATTAATCTGCTTGTACATATTGAATACTCAAAATGATGCAGCATATTTTTCTTCATTCCTGCTTTTTTTGCCCTTTGGCTGTGGGAGGTGCAAAAATGAAATTTATATAGACCTGCTAAAAAATCATCGACAATGAAGGGATTGGTCTCTTGAATTGTGAGATGGTTGATGTGTCAATGAAATGATTTAACATGGAAAATCTGACACCTAGACTTGTATCCATCGCTAGCTGCAGCCTGCTCAAACTTTTTGATAGCAGCATCGTTCTCTTGAAGGCTGGCCTGCACAAAGAAGCGTGCCCACCAAGAAGAGCTCCGCATTTTTGCCTATACATGGAAAGCCAAATTCTCCAAGTTATAATTTCAGAGCAGAATGATAAAGGAAAAAAGTGATACAGAGACCATGTCTTCATAAGATTAGAGAATCTATTGCATTCAGAACAGTGTGCCAATTTCACAGTTCTCAAATTATCAAACGATCATCAACATGGTGCTGTAGATAGTACTGCATATTGCAATATCAGTTCTCTAGTTCTCTAGTTTGTTTTTGTAATCTTAACACTTAATCTTTCAACTTAGTTCTTGGTTTAATGGTATAAAATACCAAAACAGAAAGCTCTCTGTAACCACAGAATGCATTTCAACTAATAAGCCTTTAACCCATCTTCGTCCCTCAGAACATCAAGAGAGATGTTTCTTAGATGCGTTCACTACCCTAGATGGGGAATGTTCATACTTTTGATTACTTTTTCCACCATCAATCACCGAAAAAGCAACACAAAACCTACTTTTATGTGGAATGTGGAACTAACCAGATAAATTCCAGTCCACTTGTGAACTCAACTTCATAAATATACGAAAGTATAACTCTTATGTTGGTACCTATATACATTAAATTGAAGTAATCTACACTAATAGGACGGGTGTACCACCATAGACAGAAGCTGAAAGGGCATTTAACAGCCAGTCACAATCAATAATCAACTGACAACAATTACCAACCCAAACAAGTGATAACTGAATGAAGAGACTGCAACTTACAGGACGTCCAAACTTGGATAGCTCAGCAACTTTAGCTCTGGAGTGACCAGGGTAACCTGATAATTTAGAACAATAGGAAAAAATTAACAGACGAGCAAGTTAAATGAACCACAAAGTGCTTTCAATAACAACAGATATTCTCCTCACAGTACCTTGAAGGGAAAGATATTTGTCTCTCAAAAGCAACTATTCAATTAATCATGTGCTATGTACGGCAGTGACAGAGGTAGGCATTTAACTTACATGGGAACTATCTTACAGATTTCTCTTTTTCCTTTTTTACTTTTGGGTGTTGCACGTGTGTGTTTGGGGTTGGGGGGGGGGGGGGGGGGGNNGGGGGGGGGGGGGGGGGGGGAGGTGGAGAAGGTTATAAGATACAAACTTTGGAAGGCAGATGCTACCAACTCTGCCTACCCAAACAAAAGAAGGCACTATCCATTGTTGGCTTTATTAGAGCATTTATTTTCTCATAAGCAGATTAACTATATCTAATGAGGACGTTGCTCCAAATATAGACATATCCCAAACATTCAAACAAGTAGCCTTTTTTTCTCTTTTTTTTTTATTGGTAAACCGCAACCCTCCAAGCCCCCTGTCAGGAGTCAAAAAGGATCCCTTTCCCACTTCGCTCCTTTACTGACTTGAACTCCCAACCTCTTGGTTGGAAGTGGAGTCCTCTTGCCACTGGAGCAACCTCACTTGTTAATTCTAAGAACCAGGCAATTGTGAAGCAGTAGTATAATGATATAATTTCAATTTGTATATAGTCCAACTGTTCACCACAAGAGGCATCTTTAATGAGTAATTATGAGAGAGTTGAATGTCAAGCATTTGTCAGCAGTGCCCCAGAAAAAGCAATTTTAACAGCTAAGAACTTTTCATACAATGTACCTAAAGTTTTAATATTTACCTGTAACAATGACTAGACCATCAGCTGACACCCTTGCTAACTCTGGAATAGTCTTGTTTAGGTATTTAGGAGATAAGTAATCCACTGCATCCGACACGATAACAAGAGCAAATGATTTTGGCCTGTAGGGTAATGGGAATTTGATGTCTGCCACACGCACTATTCCTCTGCGGATAAGATTCTTGCAGTTCACATCAACATCCTCAACATCATAAGGTTCAACACCCCATGCTTCAGTTTCTTCTTCTTTTAATAGTTTGGATACCACGGAACAAGTATCAGGTCCCACGTGCAAAACTTTGCGCATGCTGTCACCATATGCCTTCTTTAAATAAGGTATTGCCTGGTGAACCTCCGAAGTGCAGGTAAATTCACCTACAGCCATTGAAAGACAAGCAACCTCTAAGTTCAATGAGTTGCTCTTTTTGAACAAAACTGATTCGCAAATACAGTAAAAATTCATAGTGGAATATTGCACCCTGAAATAAGATATGCACTTTCAACATAGTTTAATCTGATAAGAAATGCCACCAGATATGCTTTCAGTCTTATTCCCTGTATGAATTGTTTCAAGATGGAAGAAAGGATCTTTGTAGTTCATGATGAAGGCAAACTATTTGATGATGTAGCTTAAGTCTATGACTCCTGCCCTGATCTTCTATGACATATTGATCAGTTATATGAAAAAAAGAATGTGAATCGCTAGACAACAGATCTTACTAAATTTGGAAAGATGTCAACGGTTTTAGCATGCAAGAAATGTGAGACTCTTCCCCACATAGGATCCTGAAAAAGCTAACTGATTTATAGATTAAGGCTCCCTACTATGGGCATCTGAATTAGTGGTGATACCTAAAATTCTTTCTGCTGTTAATTGTTGGTATTAAGTCCAAGGTAAGAAGCTTTCAGATTCAAGGACTTTACATTGATCACTTGTGTAATTATTTTTTTGAAATCCTGACCTCCCTATCCCCTAGCAATTCATCTTAAATTATCCTCTTGAAACAGCAAAAGTTTATCCATTATTGTTAAATACCGCAAAGACAGATAATTTAATGACATGATGCAACGGAAACCACCATTACATAAGGGTGCTTACCTTCAAGCCTGCTGAGTGCTGAACTTCCAGATGAACCTATTAAGGAAACATAACCAATCAGCCAACGTATATAAAGCCAAGTACTATGAAGCAAACAACACAATTGGCAATCAGGATCTTGCTACCACTGAGTAAATTTAAGATAATCTGAAGTATGTGTTGAAAGGATAAGAACGATAGGCAATGACAATTTCTGATTGGTGTAGGAAAGAAAAAATATATCATCACAGATGCAACCGGTGATCCCATAAAATTAGGAAGCACACAATACTTTGAAATAATTGCTTATTTTAGACCCAAAGAAAAAATAAATACCTGAGCCTCGATAGAAATAGCCAATAACAAGGACAGCACCCTGAAATTAGTAGATAAAATAGTTAAATGCACTTAATTGGAAACATAGCCCAAATTAGGGAACCAGATATTAAAACAAAGTGAATATATATTGCTAGAATGAGTCATACTTGATCACCAGTTATAGGGCCTTCAGAGAAGTAATTACGAAACTTACAAGAATGAGGAGGACTGTAGGTAATAAAGGAGTAGGGCGCGATTTTGGATGAAAAAGGCCTCCGAGGCTTCCACCACCAGCAAAGCGCCGTGTGGGGTTTCCGGGCCTTCTAGACATAATTGCTTTACTGGAATATTGAGTCCAGAATACTACACCTGGAACCAAATTAGAAAAGGAAATTTTTAACCACTGCTCCTCACTCCAACAATAGATGTGAACATATAGAAACAAAGTATTAATAAGAGAGGCATACACGCTCAAAGTTCTTGCTGTTATGGAATGGTCCACCTTATTTATGGAGTTGATCAATTGTTAACACAACCCAGGGGGGATCCACAATATGATAATGTGGGTTCACAGGAAATCGGTAACTTTAGTTTAGATTAGGTAGATGTATCAAGAAATCTAAATATTTATACATATTTAAATGTAAATCCAATCATTAGTATATTAACTTGAGGTCGTAGGAACCCATAAATTTCAAATCCTGAATCCCATATGAACACAATCATGTTGTTTTTTACAACCTTTGGCTCACACACAGAGAGTATTAAGAACCAGTATGGTGATCAAGGATCCCCAAAATAAATATAATAAATGAGGTTAACTAAATACAGATGTGTAAAGTAGCACAAAAATGGAAAGCCACCCAACTTTCTTTTTGTTCTACATGTGGATTGTCACATACGAAACTACAGCCACTCTAATTTTAACAGAACACAGAACTTCATTATCCGAAAATAACAAGAAGAAAGTTTCTTGATCTTGAACGAATTACCAATTATGGTTTTATCTTTCAACTAGAGAAATTGAATTCAGTGACTAACTACGCAATTCTTAAAGAAAACAAATGAGCGCCCAAAAGGGACAATGTGGATCTGCTAAAGAAACAACATTAATAGCAGCAAAATCAAGATTCAAGATTTAGACAAAGTAGGGAATCGGTTAACAGAAAAATCAAGATTCAAGAATGGGGTTGACAGAAAAAGTATAAAAACACAGAGATTAGATTTCAAGAAAATGAATATCGGAAACAGGGCACAAATTAAAAGAGGCAAGGAAACCAACCAAATCACGACGAGAGAAGCTTTAGAGGAACAGAATTGGCAATTAAGGAAGAAAAGAATGTATTATTGGATCTAATCTTCAAAGGTTGCTAGATTTGGATCTGTTGTTGTGTTTTACTTAGAAACATATGCATGCTCAGGTCGGATCCAACGCGTATTTTCTTGGGTGTAAGTAAGTGAAAACCAACCAAAAACTACCCTAGCGGATGGGGAACCCTGAAAGACAGCAAATGTCAAACACGTAGGAATTAGAAATGGCCATCCTTTATTATAGACAGCGACTTAAAGTTGATACTAATATATTATTTTACCCTTGCCGTCGACCGTCGGTGATCCTACTTTATTAATCATAACAAATGCACACTCATTACACTAAACATGAACAAATTATACTTCTATCTTACTCTTTCTTTTAAATTCTTAAAGATAATTTTAGAGACTTTCCCTCATATTTTACTTCGTTTTAGTTACCTCTCTTTTACATTTACAATATTACAACTAGCTCCCTTGTTTTAACTTTTTTGTAACACATGTATCTGGACTGATTTGTCCTCCCTAAAATCATATTTAATTGATTAATTGCATCACAAGTTCTAAAGATATTTAATTAATTAATTGCATCACAAGTTCTAAAGATATTTAATTGATTAATTGCATCACAAGTTCTAAAGATATTTTGGTACGTAAACAATGCACAGTAAGGTTTACCCTTCTTCAGTTTTTGGTGGAACTTTTAACAGTGAATAAGTAAACCACCAGTACAAGCTTCATCATCTAAAACGACAATTTTAGGTTTTGTACTCTGTACATCGTCTAAAAAGGAATTGCTTGTGAAAATGATAGGGCTGACAGTTAACAGAAATGGATAAATGAACTTCTGCTACGTACTTGGTTTTATCAGATTGCCCAAAGTGTGTCGGCAGTAGTGGTTGATAGAGAATTTGGTGAAAAGCTACTTTCATAACTGAGAAATATAGAACCGCAAACTATTTCGGGATTTGCTCTACAACTTGATAGTTTTGTCTCACAAGCATTTAAACGTCTACTTCTACAACAACACATAATATGTCACGGCTCACAAGTTATTCTAAGTACATGATGTAACATAAAGGAGATATCATCTATACTACAGGCAGTGTGCCGAAAATGGCTGTGAAAGCCAGAAGCATGTAACTTGCAAGAGCCTGTGAACCAGTTACAATAGGCATTTTCGTAGTTTGATAAGCACCTCTTGATATTCAGAGAATGAAATACCAGATATAGAATAACCTTATTCGTATTTAAAATGGGAGTGAAGACATCCCAAATAACTGATAACCACGGTCTAAAAGGCAGCTCCAATCCATGTTCGAATCTTCCATGTCAAGGAGATGCATGTACGTAGTTGTTAGTCACGAGTCCTCCTAACTGTGTTAAAGATTCCACAGCTGCTATAAATAAATACTATTGTTCAACTGCTATTCTGGTATCTTCTGTGCGTGGTGGTCTCCATTTGCGGTCAAATATATCCTTCTCTATGGTTTTCTGGGGCTTCAATTTTTCATCAAGAAGCTCCAGCAACTCTTGCAACCCAACACCTGTTAAGGCAGATGTCTTGACATGTGGAGCAGACTCAGATCCAAACTGATTTTCACTTCTAACGACCTCCCACTTGTTAGAGGGGTCGTTTTGCTGGACCTCTGCATTCCCACAGCCCACTAAGGAACCATTATAGTCAATCCAGGAATCTTGTTCTTCACCTGAGACCAACTCATCGGAGTAGTTACCTTGTTGATCATCTATGACCTCTCCAAGCTTGCCTGATTGCTCAAAGTCCTCATCTTCATTATCATCATAATCAAGGAGGTCCTCTTCACACAATTTATTGGATGCAACATCATTGTTTTCTTCTGACCCGCTAGGAACTTCATCCTCATTGCAATAACCATCTCCAACAAAATCCTCGCGAAGATCAATCTACATAAATTTCGAAATACTGAAGCAATGCATCTGGATCCATGTTTCAGAATTTTTGAATATCTCAGACAGTTTTTAAAATTTAGGGAATGATAGTTATTTTACTTACCTTATTCCAAACTTCAATCATATTCTGGAGCTTCTGCTCAGAGACTCCTATCTGCCCGAGAACTTGCAACACTGCTTCCCGCTGCTCATTTAGGTTTGGTGCACTTGAGTCCAGAACATGCTGCAAGAATATGTAATCTATCAGATTAGAAACTTTACAGTTCAAGCAACTTTTCTTTAGCTAACAGATTTGCAATTCTGATTTGAACATCATTTTGGTGGAGCTTGGCAGAACATAATATGTTAACAACATTGAAAATGTAATTAGAGAAAGAAGATACCACAAGGAGGTCAGCTTCAACAACCTCTTCCAATGTTGCGTGAAAGGCTTCTACTAGCTGCACAAAAAAAAAAACATTTTGAAAAATCAAGTCCAAGTGATTGCTAAGGTCTCTGATGCCATAACAAGAGGACCAGGTGGTGACACTATCCACTCACCTGTATAGGCAACTCTGATATGAATCCCACAGTATCACTGAGCAGCACTTTCCTTCTGAATATTATGTATTTAATCCAATGACCAAAAATAGGGGGTGAGCATTCATCCTCGGCAAAAGGCATAAATCAAGTTAGCTACATCAATATTTTGTAAACCCAGTTACTTAGACATCCCATCTATGCAAGAAAAACTTAATGGACCTCCTTTCCACTTTGAGAAATATCATAAACTTCCCTGTATAACGGGGGAAGTCTATTTAAATAGTCTGATCAAAATAGCCTCATTTTTCAAATTGATTGCTTAGGGGACTTCACCAACCTTTTTGTCAACAAAAAAGTTTAATGGAAGTACGAAGCGAAATGCATGAAAAAATTAAGAACTGCAATTCACTTCCAGTAAGAAGCTACAAAATAGAAAAAAATTGTCAGATGTCTCTTTCTTATTTCTCCTATCCATGTTAGGTAAGACATTGATATTGTATGGACAAATTGAAACAAAAACTTCAATTTATTACGGCATCATAGCTTATAAGAGTACTGACAAACTCCAGCAGAGGTATGTGTAATGAAACATTAAACTTTTCGGATATTTCTCAAACTAAAGGGGAGGTCCTTCTAGTTTCTCTTCACTAGATGGAAGGTCTAACGAATTCATCCAATTTCATATTACCCTGATGGGAGAATGACACTTCTTAACTTGGGGTCCACTGTGGCAAACAATCTGCACAATTAAGATCCCAAATGTTGGATAGTGTCATATAACTCAACTTGTCACAATTCAAGCTTAACTGACATCCAGCATCAGAGTCAAACTACAGACTAGCAAGTTGTTTACCATACCGATCATCGCAGTAGAGAAAGCTCTCTGATACTGCACTAACCAAAGTAGATTTCCCCTGTTAAGGAAACAATTTCATCCATAATAAGAGATTGCTGTAATATCAGATTAAAGGGATTCACGTGTTTCCGATCAACCTACAGCATTTGTGTAACCAACAACAGCAACTGTAGGAATTTCTTGACCATCTGATCCTCCATGCCTCTTACGAGCAGCACGCTGCAATTCTCGCGTACGACGAACCTCTTTAATCTCAGATAACAATTGATTCTTCCGTTCTAAAATTCTGAAACCGAAAGCAGTAGAATTAGAAATATATCATATGTATACAGTGAGCGAGTAAAACACTATTGGATCATTAACAACTAAGTGGAAACAGTAAAGTAGGGAATGTATTCAGTATATAGACAACCTCTACTATTGACTGAAAATAATTCACTAATCAAATACACGAATCATCCAAAAGGACAAAAATATTTCTGCTGACACACATTTCATGGTTAAACCATATATTATCACACACTATTCTTCAAGTTACCACATTCATTTTCATTTTTCTTCTGTAGTTCTGGAGAATACACACATGATCAAGAAAAATATGATGATATCATAGCCCTTGAAAGCACTAGTTGCTTACCGCTACACATTACTAAGGTACATTCATCCAGTCAGCTTCATTTTGCTTCTAAATCTTTAATAAAGTGAGGTTCATATTCCTTTGACTCTCAAATAATATTTCTTTAAACGAGATCGCTTGCATAAGTTGAATCATAAACAGAGTTGTGTACGCAAAAAACATGCACAATCAATTATTAGCTGACTTGACAAAAAGTGTGTTTTCCCACTTTCCCTAGAAAAATAATTAGAACAACTATGCCTCAACGCAAGCTAGTTGGGCTGGGCGGCTGGATAAATGCATCCTCAATGTCTATTTCGCTCAATTTTAACCAGTTTCGTTCCTATAATCAATAACTTAGAGTTCTATAGCATAAGAAGTTCTCTACATGTTCAACTGACAGACTGAAACCTTTCCAGCCTTATCTATCCACAAAAAACGTTTAACAAAATAATAGTACATCAGGGTCAGTAACAAACCTTCGCCGCTGAAGCTGCAATTCTGTCTCCCCAGCACCACTAATGAAACCACGTCCCCCACTTCCTCTCCTGCAAGTGAAAATGGCATACTTCAGAAACTCTAGCAGCAGCAAATGGAATTTCTTTAACTTCAGCAATCATCTTAGTTACAGTAAACATATAACTGAAAAGTGGACAACTCTGCCAGGAAATCAATTCTTTGAACTTCCAAATGCATCCTTCAGTAGAGATCAAAAGCCAGTAAGCAATAAAATTACCCTCTGGCACTAACTACTTCAGCTTCTCCACCTACGCCAAAACCATAACGTCCACCAGGACCGCGCACACGAACAAGGCGACTTTTTTTGTACATAAGTGCAGCAAACTCAGCCTGTAAGTTAATGGCAAGTCAGAGAGACTGCGAAGGTCTAAGTATTCCTTCTTCTATAGGCACAAAAACGATCATCTAAGAATACATTGAACACCATAGCGAGATAGAGCAGCAGGTCACCTGTAGCTTAGCTTCTTTCGTCTGAGCATGTGCATTGAAAATCTCTATTATCAGGCCTACACGGTCCAGAACAGGTTTACCCCAAGCCCGCTGCAGTGGAAGAACAAATCATAAAAATAGAAGGTTAAGGGGGCATACATAGAAACCTTGGCTGATGGATAATTGTAGCTGTGAGATTAATTAATGTCTGCCTTCAGAATATGAATATAACTAACAAGTACAGCAAGTCAGCAACTTTTCCAATGGCTCTATCAGTTTCTTTTAGAGGCTAGAGCATAAAATTAATAAACCAACAAGCACAATGACTTACTTCTAAATTTCGCTGCTGTATGCCAGTAAGAATTGCATTTACAAAAATGGCATCTATTCCTTCCTGCTAACAAAATGCCAGTGACCAATATCAGCCTGATTAACCGTTAACAGTTCCATAATGCTAGGAGAATTAATGAATTTATTAAATCACATTCATATAGTAAATCCTCTACCTGAGTATCCAAAGAATTTACATGGCATTTCACTGTATCCACAGTTCCAGGTCCAAAAAATGTATCTGTCATGACAAGCACAATGCACAAATCATTTCAAGAATAGGCCACAGATCAAAAACTTACCAATAGTTGGCTCTCCTTTCTACCAATAACTTAAGGAAGATTCCCACTCTCCCCCTTAAACAACAAGTCAGCTCTTATATAAGGAAAACATTTCGACCATATTTTATAAGGAAGAACCCCAATACAAAGGCAGAGGTCTACCAGACAATTTTCAACAGACAACCTTTCGCATAGATGAAGGGGGAAATGTGAGCACAAATATCCAGTTCGAACAATAACTCTTCCGCTTCTTTCTATATCCCCTCTATAGAGAACACAGTCAACTTTGTTTTGATCTGAAGGTGATGAGGGGCGAGAGAGAGAGAGAGAAAGTGGTTTAGAAATTTTTCTTTCCCTTAAGGAAGTGGTGTCTGCATAATCATTTACTAATGTGAATTCTGTACTCTCACCAGCATGATAGTTTCATTTACTCGTAGTTACAAAAATGCACCACAAACACTGTAACAACATTAAGGCAATTAAACTTTAACACACACATTTTCAAAGGGAAAACAAAAATGAAACTTGATGAGGAAGTATTAGGATATGTCGAAATGACAATGCGTCAAGCACTTAAAGTTGTTGAATCAAGCCCTTACTTTGTGACTTTGTTGCTTTACAAAATAGCACTATAACTGTCCAAGCCCATAGTTTGTTTCCTCTATTATGTAGCACTTTAATTGTTCAAGGTAATGGGGGCATAAAAAAAGAGCCTTCATATAGATAGATTATTGATAAATTTTACATAAATTACCCAAGTTTCTAACTTTTTTCCCAAGGACAAGCAATATTGCAGAATGGAATATATCAACTGGGAAAAAGTAGAGTTCAAAGTGCAAATATAACCATCTATGATCAAACCTGTTTCAGCTATTTTACTGTATCTTCTCAGTTTCAGATACTCTTTTACTAACTACATTCAATGTGACAGACATTACTCTAAGTTGACTGTCTTCACTCCCTGAAGAAATGAACCACCATAATGGAGAACCTTCTTGCTTATTTCAAAGCTATTGATAAGACAAAGCAATAAAAACAATAGAGTACAGATATCATACTTCACATTAATGCTTTAAAAAAAATTAATGCATTTGACTCAATGGGAAAGAGATCATAACCAGCTAAAATGCTTGAAAACAGGTTAAGGAATAGTGTTCAATACATTAATGAAATCTCAAATTTCATACAGGTAAGGAAACCATGCGACATATGAGAAAACCAGCACTTGGTAGCCTTATTTTATGTACCTTTTAGAGATGATATCGCGGCTGTAACGCAAAATGTATCAATAAGTTGAAGATAATAATCACTTCTGTTGAGCAAGCCTTTTTAAAATCTTACAAGAGTTAGACTGGCTTTACATGTACAGTTTTATCTCAACGTGTAGATATCCGCCCACTAAATACACGTGAAGGAATGTTCAGAAAAAATATCATTCTGGCTGATGCATTGCTTAGATTCAGACGAACTACTTTCCTTGATTTTTTTCCTTAGTATGGATGAGATTAAAGTTAGCAGTTTAGAGTAGAAAAGGCATTTTTCTTCACAACATACTCAAAGGTCAGATATAACATAATTTTGAGGTTAGTTTTAACAAATTCAGAAGGGACTCATCCCATGAAGATAATAAGTTCTCCATCACTTTTTATAGGTTGAAAGAGAATTTGGTATATTGTTCACAGTAAATGTTGGTTATTCGCTTACCTGAAAAAAGAGCGGCAAAAACATTAGTAAAAGAGAAAGAACTCTAACATAAAGCGAATGCTTTTGTTTCAGCAGTTGTCTGAAAAAGTTGATTACACAGTTTATGAAAGAGATTAAACCAGGACCTGTTATTTAATCTTGGAGGTCCTAGCTCTTGGTGTTACTATATGTTACGGTTACCTACAGATTTAATACAAACATTGCTTGGATTTCTAATGAGAATTCATATACTACCTCTGACCCAATTTATGTGAGGATTCAAACAACTTTTCCTTTGATTACAATTTTCTCAAACTTCTTAGTTATGTTGCATTATAGCAGTTTTCATGTATATTTTCAAATATGTACATTAAATTTAAAAAATATTTGATGAATCTATATCCGATTTCTTGATCAAAATTAAGTGTTCTGACACTCATACTGATAATTGAAACAAAAAACACAAAGAATCATTTAACAGATTACGTGACGAGGAACAATGGTACGGGAAACGCACCAGCGCGAATTGATCGAGAAGCCGGGTTTTGGACGACAAGATGATGGGGCATTTGTTTATCAAGAAACTCAGTATCGTAGAACCCATCTCTTTGTTCTTCAAGGGAATTAGACAGGTTCAGTGCCTCATTAAGTTTAGGCCTGAGAACCGAATCAGGCCGAAACCGAGGCTGAACAACAAATAGCCTTGGAGGACTCTTAGGGTCCGAGTTGAAGTCATCTCCTGACCCATCTTGATGCTTCTGTAGAAGAAGAGAGCTACAAGGCAGTGACAGAGAATGGAATAAAGATAATTGAATAGACGGTGATGGATTAACGGGCAAGTGGATTGATTGAGTTGGAGTAGGCAGTAGAGAGATTGAGAATTGAGAGAAGTGGCGTAGGGCTTGAGGAAGGCAAATCTTGGAGGTTAAAGAAGATCGCAAGTGAGAGATTGTTCTGAACATCGGAGACGACGGTGTTCATTAGGCGTTTCCGGCCGGTGACAACTGATATTACACGGCATATATATATGGGGTGACAGTCGCAGCCGGTGGAGTTGCATTGTGCATGTTGGGTTAGCCCAAAACCGATTTCGTTAAAGTTGGACGGCCCAAGCCCAATCCTTATTGATAGGCCTAAATTAGGAAGTAAATGTACGCGACTCTAATTTCTAAAAAACCATTGAGAACTTGTTTGGGGCAAATATATAATTATTAATTTCTCTTTAAATTTTAAAACTTGTCCCAATTTTTTATATTTTATGAAAAAATCACTTTTTTTGTGACCTTAAGTCTCAACTAATTCCTATCTACCTTTTTCGATAACCTGATCTAAAAATGCAGGCACGTCGTGAAGAGATTATCTATTCGAAATTTGTGAAAAAATTATATTAAACAATAACTAGTTAGTATTATTGTAATTATTCTTTTCACTAAAAGATTTTCGTAACTAATTGTAATTTGACGAATTGTAATAGCTGATAATTATGTTATTAGTAGTTTTTATCAAAATAACATATTATGATTGCAGAATAATATACTATTTAGATTGTTATAAAAATATAATTTTGTGTCAAATTTATAAGTATTTTGGATAGGTGTTAGAACTTATGGGTAAAAGTTATGTTTGTTATATATGTCATGAAGGGAAACATACATAAATATATTATATTAAGAAAATATTTACCATTTATATCACCAACATTTTTTTTCACTTGATTTCTTTTAATACATTTATAATACAATTTTAATACATATTACAGAAAACAATTTATAAAACACATTGAATACAAGTTTTATTGATGGATAATACATTTATCACACATTTTAATACAATCTGTCAATATCTTAATAAACAAGCATAATATATTTCAAAACAATTATAATACATATATATTGCATATATAATTCACTTTTAATACATATTGCAGATTTATCCTAGTATTGTTATGTATTGCTATAAATGGTAATAAATAAAAGGTATCGCTAAAATAAGTAATTATTTATTAAAAGGTATTCATCCAAGTAATTTTTTCATTTTATTTTTAGAAGAAAAAAAGACCCAATTTGAAATGTCAAAATTATTTTCACAATTAAATAATTTTTTTTATTTAAAATAGAGTAGCCAACTAATATTTTAAAGAAATTAAGAAAACTTGATTATAAGAAGATTCAAACAAAAAAATCCTTTAAAAGTTTCGAGACTTGGTTAAGGGATTCTCTTTCCCGCTTCAAGAAGGTAGTAATACTTGAAATGTCCGATAATATGCAATTATCTGACATTTTCACTAAAAAAGTTGATTAAATTATATTAAGTAAAAAAAAACGTTTGATCATTTAAAAAAAAAAAGAGAAACAAACTTGAAACAATTTTATTAATCAAAGATGAATAAAACTCACCCAAGCTGAATACAGACTCCATGTCTCAGTAGGGGTGGGCATAAACACCGAAAAACCGAACCGAACCGAATTATTTTGGTAATTCGGTTTCGGTATTTCGGTTTTCGGTTCGGTATTCGGTATATGGTTTTGTATTTTTCGGTATTTCGGTTCGGTTTTCGGTATGTAATTTTTGTGTATTTCGGTTTACCGAAATATATTAAATTATAATATATATTAATATTATATTAATTATTAATATTTAAAAATAAATATTATAATTTAAAATTAAAAACAAAAGTTTGTCTTTTCAAACTTTTCAACTTTACAAACCCACTTCCCAAAAGGCAAAAATTACCGTTCCCACTTCTCACGTCTAGTCGTCTACAGACTATAGCAGCGTCGACCATTCCGGTGACCAGCAGCACGCAGCAGGGCAGCTGGCAGCCGTAGCACAACAACGACCGATAAATTTCAATGTTATAACAAGGATAAATTTCAATGTTAACGACAATTTATTATTTTGAATCATACAATAATTTGAAAAACAGAGTAAAATAAGCAAAAAGAAATAAACATAAATAAAATAAACAAAAAAATTACAAAATTTTAAAAAGCCCACTAAGCAGGCCCATAACAAAAAACCGAATTAACAAAAACCGAACCGAAATAATAAAAACCGAACCGAACCGTTCGGTACACGTTGTACAAGAACCGAAAACCGAAAAAACAGAAAAAAAAAAACCGAAACCGAACCGAAATACCGAATGCCCAGCCCTATGTCTCAGGCTTTTATTTGAGCATGAAAAATAACAAGACCCAAGAAGGAAATGCAGACGTAATTCTTGAAAACAAAAACTTGATTCAAACAAATAAGTGATAACGGGGCAGTAACAAACTAACAATACATAAAACAAAGTAGATGAGGACATATATTCACAACAGACATCAAATTTGGATCCAATGCTAATATCCAGGCCATGATGCACATAAGTGTGACAAATTGATTTTTTTTTAGAGAAAAAAAAATCGGATGAACTTAACCCATGACATAACAACTTGAATAAGTGACATCAATCAACGATAGAAAAACCAAACAAGCAGGACCATTATGAGGGCTAAAATTTGGCAAATCAAACAGAAAAGATTTGAACGATAGGGCATCACCTGCTTACTAATACAAAGATTCAATAAAGAAGTAGAGCTCAGACTTCAAACAAACACGACAGTTACTGATTCTAACCCATTCAATATAAACACTTAACACGATGCTTCACGATATCAATCATAAGACAGGGCAAAACATAATTATATACAGAAACAAGAACAAAGTGTAAGATTTTGCAGCTGGATTCTTGTACGAACTCGTACAAATTCCAACGGATTTTCGAAAATTTTGAAAAGGAGCAATCGATTGGGAAATGAGAATGGAGAGAAGAAGAAATGAGGAGCTTAGAATAACTGAACTGTCACTCCAAATCAGATATTTGTACAAGTAACTAACTGATTCATTAATTACTAACTGACCAATAATAGTCTAACCAATTCTGTAACTCCTTTCTATTTCAAAAATATGTGGCTAAAACACACTTAAAAGATTTGAGGGATAAGGATCTGAAAAATACCCAACTTTGGTTGGATTTGCTATTGCGATACTAAACTTTCACAAGGACCTATTATCTCCCTAGACTATTTAATACCGTATTTTTTACCCCTGAACTATTTAATAGTGTATTTTAAAGGTATATATGTGCCCACGTGGACAAATTACTATTTATAATTTTGCATTATTTTTTATGTCCATGTGGGGCAGATATATATGTTTAAAATACGGTATCAAATAGTCTAGGAAGGTAATAGATCCTCATGAAAAGTTTAGTATCGCAATAGCAAATCCGATCAAAGTTGGGTATTTTTCAAACCCTTATCCCAAGATTTAATATAGTCTTCAATATCCAAATATAATTTTCCAAAAGAAATTAGAAATTGATGTCCAAAATTGTTATTAGATAAATTTTCCGCTCATTTTTTTAATAATATAAAAAGAAATCAGAGTTGTAACAAACTCCACCCTCTAAACACATGCAACTCAGTTTCCATTTTAGACGCCATGAATGATCAAGGTAAGAAAAAATATGTTTCAATTAGTTCATTATCTTTGAAACTTTCTTTAACTATTGAGAATTGCTTCTTCTTTACTGTCTATTTTTGTTTAATTCTGCACAAACTATTATTTAATCAGAGCGCCACCCTCTATACGCATGTAATCTTGTATCATTCTCCATTTCCTCTCAATTTCCATTTTAGACGAGAAGATCTAAGAGATTGCTTCTGTCTCAATTAGTTGGATTCATCTTCGGGACTTTCTTTACCTGGAAAATTCCTTTTCATTACCGTGTATTTGTTGCACAAACTGTTGTTTAATCAGTATAATCTTGTATCCACATAACCAATCTTCATTTCCTCTGTGAAAATTTTGTTTAGTTCCGCACAAAGGATTTGAGAAATTTTCTTATTAGTTCCGCACTGTATAATCTTTTTTTTTTTTTGGCAAGTCTCTATACCGTGGATATACCTTAATTACATCAGTGTTATGGCACATAAAAGCCAGCCAGTTTGTCCGCTACTTTGTTAGCTTCTCTAAAGCAGTGCCTAGTAATCATCACTTCATGGTCTATTACTAGTTTCTTGATCTCATGTACCTCTTCCTGTATCCTTCAAGGTACTTTCCAAGAGTCATTTATACAATTTTAAATGAATAGTGAATCTGTTTCTCCCAAGATAAAGGTATGACCATTGTCCACACATTACTTGAGCCCAAAAAGAAATGACGAGGCTTGAGCTAGGTTGCTAGAGAAAGAGTATTGCATGGAGTCTATGTCTCCTTTTGACATGAGCATCAGTATTTGCTACAATAATTATACGTCACCAAGTTAATGTGGTTCAATTAATGCTCTGGTAAACGTGAAGAAAGTTCAGAAGATTTAACACAAACTTGAATGTAGTTTCTTGTTCACTTTATTGTCTTCTTTTGGCATGAACATCAGTTTCTTGTATATATATATACTAAAATGTTTTTTAATCTTGTTATCTTAAACAGGTCATGTGTATTCTAAATTTAAAAATTGACAAAAAAAGGAAAAAACATTCTTTAATATTTCGAAACGAACAAAAAACGAAGACAAATAAAATGAAAGACACTATACAATTTATTTATTTATTGTTAAAAAAGACTTATAATAATTCAATTATTACTAAAAAATGAGGTCCCTCAAATTTGAGGGCCTAAATGGAGGCCTCGTTTTAAAAGGCATTGAGTTGTCCTTACCGACTCACTCTTTAAATTATTATTTCATGAATAAAATGAAAAAAAAAATATCGATTCATGTCGTAACATCGATCCCACGACTTACTCCCCGACTACTCCAACCTCCTCTTTAAATTATTATTTCCTGAATAAAATGGAGTTTTTTTTTTATCTTTGTCGTAACATTTTTTAAATCCATTCAATTTGAATTGGTATTTTTCTCAATCACAATATTACGAACATGGATAAACAATTTCTTTGTGAAAATGTATGCATAGCCAAAACTAGACCGCCCTTCAATCGGGTCAAGTTATAATTGTTCAAATTGATTTGATAGTGATATGATCAGTTAAGTTTTATTTGGCGACACCTACGCAACTATCCATAACTGTTATAAAACATTTACCAAGGAAATATATTAGTTATATTTTACATGAAATATTAAGATATGGTAATATAACACGTAATCTTTCAAAAGTATAACAAATGTTAGAAGTGCATTTGTTTGATTTAATATCACAAATCTAGGAAAAAAGTTTAAGAGTTGGAACACATGCATGATAAGAATTCCTGAAATTTTTTCGGGATCTTGATTAGTGTTAAGCTAACTAAAACATAATCTCTTTGGTTAATAAAATTCAAAAGGCCGATAGCTTTGAGAAGGTGCATGTTCATAATAGGCACATACATAAAACAAATTTCATGTTAAATAATACTCTCTGTCCCTAATTATTTGTCCACTTTTGACTTGACACATCTATTAAAAAAATAAGTATTGATATAGTGAGTTTATCATTTTACCCTTATTAATTATGAAGGGTATGAATTAAAGACTTAAGGTTTTCAAAAAGTTCTACATTTTTCATAGTAATTAATTGAGGGTATAATAGGTAAAAAAATTGTCTTTTCTTGATTTGTTAAAATTGACAAGTAATTAGAGACAACTAATAAAAAAAATTGGACAAATAATTAAGGACAGAGAAAGTATTAAAAGTGTTTGTTTCCGTAAGATAGAATGTTTTTTCACGTGATGAACTTATGAAATTGTTGCAAGCAGCACGAATGAGGCTGCTTTGGAAAAGCAATCAGTTATCGAGTTGTCTCGTAAGGAGTATTTATGTCAATCTATTACTCCCTCCGTTCACAATTAATTGTCATGGTTTCCTTTTTTAGAGTCAAACAATAAGAATTTTGACCAACATTTTACGATGTATATTTTCATCATATTGATATACAAAAAATTGCAACTTATAGTACTTTTCGTATAGTTTTTGATTATCTAATTTTTTTTAAAAAAATATAGAATTAAAGTAATCTAATTTAACTTTAAAAATTAGTCAAATTGACTTTCGAAAAGCGCAACATGACAAATAAAAATGGACAGAGGGAGTATATAGGTATATTACTCCCTGGGAAGTGCTAAATGGCCAGAATTATGCGGTTATAATTTGGTCAGAATTGTAAAAAAACTAATTTAACCTTCTTCCATTTCAAAGTAAAATCAAGTCTTTATTACTACTATTTTCTAAACTTCTAGAAATACGTGTGAACAACAATTTTATGTTTAATGAGTTAGAATTATTATTAATTGTGTGAAGGAAATTATTTAATGAGCTTTATAATGTGGGACCCATTATAGTCTAACTTCACCTTCTTTTAATTCTTCCTAATTCACTCTTCTTTGTTCCTTTTTCTTCATCTTTTTTGTCATCCTTTCTCTTTTCTTTCCCATTACATGTAAAATTAAATTATACAAATTCTAATTCCATAAGAAATTTTTGGATACAGTTTATCAATGATTTTCTAATTTTGAACTTGCAAAACAACATTTGTTTATTTCTATTATATACAATTCATCCAATTCTAAAATCAAGCACACAAAAAAAATATTCATTAATATCTAACTTCATAACACAAAATTTGTTGGGAATAATATTAAATTTGTTTTCTTTATTTTAATTTCATTATAATATATTTAATACACTATCATCAAAATTTAAAACAATATGATTTGATTTTTTTTTCTTCATTACTATACTCATTTGAATATTATATTTCATAATCGTCTTTTAAAATAAATAAAATATTTTTTTATGGCAAACTTAAAAGATTATTCTTTTCAGATAATAAGAAATATTTTTTTAATAAAGTTTGTAGTTTAATTTGATAACTATAAAAAGATAAGTTTTGTGGGATAAATTAAATAATTAGATGAATTTAATGTATTAAAAAATAAGAAAGTAATTTTCGTGTTTTAAATTTTTTTGATATTTTATAGTGAAAATATGTCATAACGCTATAAATAAGTTTATTACATTCAAGGTAATTTTAGAAACTCCCTTTAATGTGATACTTCTCACAAAATTCAGTAATATATTTGATACTTCTCACATGTGATTTCTTTTTTTAAAAAATTATTTCAATGATTAATTTCAATCTTAAACATCTATTTGTGGATTTATTTACTTATCATTATTTGAATATTTTGTTCAAGTTAATAAAAAAAATATTTTTTTTTCATATATGTGTATAGTTCATTCGATTTATTTTTAAAAATAAATATTGTTCATTTAATAAAAAAAAATTGCACGTTTTAGTTAAAAAAATATTTTTGAATAGTACCTTTAAAAATGTTCATAAGGTACCAATGCATACCTTTAAAAAAATATTTTTTCGCTTAAAATAAATCTGAAGAAGACAATTAAATTTCTCATTAATATTAACTACAAATGACTATCTTGTCTACTTAAGATTATACTTAATTATTTTGTAATTTAGCGTAGATTCAAAAAAAATTAGTTGAATTTTTCTTTAAATATAATCAACTAAATAAATTAGTCTATATATATTGGATGTTTTTCAAGAGAAAAAATAATATTATTTTGAAAATTAGATATTTCTAAAAAATAATTGATGATAAGACATTTACAACTATGCCATGAATAATACATTAGATTTTTATGGCCAAAAGAATTTTCCCATTAGGATATACATTTTAAGAAAATAATTTTCATTTAATATAGAACTTTTTACCGAAGGAGACAATTAAATTCATGTTAATATTATACATAAAAATATGTTTTTAAATATAATTTGAAAAATATTTCAATAACAATAAACAAAACTCAAAATACATTCGAATTGATAAAAATCAACACATTATAGAACTACGTAATTTAATTTTTTTAAACATAATAAATAAATATGTAGTTTAATTTTTTAAATATGTAGTTTTAAATACGTAATTTAATTTTTTAAAACATAATATTTAAATATGAAGTTTATTTTTTTAAAAGATAATATTTAAATATGAAGTTTAATTTTTTAAAACATAATAATTAACAATATCAAAACTACAACGTTAATGTGTAACTATCTTGGTTTGTTGTGAAATAGGATCGACACTTATGAATCATATGATTTTTAATATTTCTTTATTGAGTCGATATCTACCGATTCTAAAGTATTTTGAATATTGACTGTTATTATTGAACTATTTTACATTATATTTTAAAAAATAGTTTAAAATTGAATTAAAAAAATTATTTAAAATTGAATTTAAATAATTAGTTAAATAGGTAATTTAAATTTATTCATATAATAAATACAATAAAATTACTTAATTTTAAAAATTCTTAATCAGTTTCAAAAAAATATTAATTTGAGAGCAAAGAAAATATATATTGTGACTACAACTATGTATACTTAATATTTGAACATATCATTTAATAAAACAACAAATAATACTGATAAAGAAAAAATATACATGTGATGAAACTTTGATCTAGTTCATGTTTAATAAATTTGTGTTGTCATTATCATCGGAGAACTATGAAGATGTTTCTCTTTCAATTTTTTTTTTATAAAAGTTTATTTTGAAATCATAAAGAACGTTCTATATCCTTTCCTAGTTATTATAATTTTTCAATGAAGCACCATCAACATTTTTTCCCAAAAAAATATTTGTATACCTCTCTAGTACTAAAATAAATAAATAAATAAGTATTAATTTTAGTGAGTCTTTATTTGTGTATGATGTGATTCATATACGTTCGAGGATATGAAAGCAATCATATAATGGACGAAACATGATGGTAATTTCAGTTTTCTTCATATTTCCTTCACATACATCCTAAGTATAATCGGATAAATATATTTTTATCAATTATAGTGAGTTATAGTACTTTAATTTAAGTTATTTTTAAATATGTAAATTATATTTTAAAAATAAATAAAGATTCTATGTTCAAATTTATGATCAAAATTAAGAAGCTTGATTCTCGATAATCACAAGATATCACTTAAATTGGGACAAATGAAGTATATCATTGGAAGGAGCGATGTGAAATATTAATATTCCGAAATCAAAACTATCAAATATACTTGAGTCCGGAATCCTAAAGGGCAAAAAAAAATTGACAAAAATTTCAAAGGGGTACATCAATTTTTTTACCAAAAGAGCAAAAACGCTCCTTACGTAGCGATTTTCTTTTGACGCTGCTACTCCGTTATAATCAAAATTGCTGACCTACCAGCGATTTTGTCCAAAAAAAAATTCCTTTTTTTTAAAGAAAATCGCTGCCCGAGAAGCGTTTTTCACAAATTATTTTTAATAGTAAAATTAGCAGTGATTTTCTTTTAGAAATTAAAAAAAATAAAATTGGAAATCGCTCCACTTGTAGCGATTTTGGTTTTTTTTTTTTTAATAACACTACAATTGTTTGAATTTTTTTTTTGAGAAAATCGCTGACAAAGAATTTTTTTTTACCGAAATCGCAGTCAAGGCAGCAATTTTTAAAAGTTTTTTTTTGTTACTAAAATCGCTACATGTGGAGTGATTTTCAATTTTTTTTTTATAATTCTGAAAGAAAAATGCTGCTAATTTTGATATTTAAAATTTTTTTTTTATAACAACGCTGTCATAGTAGCGATTTTATTTTATTTTAAAAAAAAATCGCAAAAAATGCTTCTCGGGGAGCGATGTTCTTAAAACAAAGGAAATTTTTTTTGGACAAAATCACTAGTAGGTTAGCGATTTTGATTCTAACAGAGTAACGACATCAGAAGAAAATCGCTTTGTGGGGAGCGCTTTTATCCTTTTGGTTAAAAAAATAATTTGATGTACCCCTTTGAAATTTTTGACAATTTTTTTGCCTTTAGATTCCGGACTCAAATATACTTACCAGTTTTATAAATAATGAGATTTTGAATGGAAGGGACACTGTGAAATATTAATATTCCAAAAATCAAAACTATCAAATATACTTACTAGTTTTATAAATAATGAAATTTTGAATGAATTACGAATAAAGAATAGAATATTAGTTATATTTTGGTACCGTTAATTTGTTGAATTATTTTCCGAAAGTTTATATTGCCAACTATTCCTAGTAACGAGGTTCGTGGTTGCTAGTTGCTACTACCTCCTTATGAAACAAATAAAAGATATGTAAAGTTTTAGAGTTTACATGCAAGGAGGGTTCACTAACTCGAGGTTCCAGATCAGGTCCTTGATAAAAAGTTTGGGGATCTTCTCATAGTTGGTTAGTTTTGTAGCTATGCCTATCTCTTATTTTCTATTATCTAGGTAGATAAACAAATTTTGATTGTAATTAACGAAATATTTTTTAAATTATAATTTAAAATTTATCTACAATATAAATAGGTAATTTTTTTTAAAGAAATTGGTATGAAATATATTTTTATTACTTTGATCAAAATATGATAATAATGTTATTACATTATAGATTTCGTTAAAATTAATAACATTATTTTTATTTTGTTCATTTGTTTCGTTATAGAACGACATTAAATTATATACTCAATCAATTTTTTTTCCTTTTCTTTTTTAGACGAAATTAATATTTTTCTTAATAAAAAATTGTCATATAGTTTAAAAGAAGCATAGAAAAAAAAGGATTAATAATGTAAGGGTAGAATAGACATTTTAAAAAGTCAGTTAGGAAAAAAAGGCAAAGAATGATTATTTCTCAAAATTGAGGAAAAATTTGATTTTTAAAGTAAAGTTGGAAATGTAAATGATTTTCACCCATTTCAAATAGTCTAGTTTTTCTCTGTTTATGTTTAGTTATTGCTTTTCATTTCCTTTAGGTATAGAAACAAATTAGTTATAGAAATCACATTCTAAATAATCAATCTTTACTGAAGTGGACTTTGATAGACAACTTGGAACCGGAAGGGAATTAATGATGGCTTTAGAAAACAATTATGTACTGCTAAAATTAATAAGGCAACAATTTTGATTCATGTACTTATCGAGTAAACCAAGAGACTTAAGCATCGGATTGCTAAGCCAAAGCGCGGCTGACCTTTCGCCTATTCCAAATTAAAGTTTTGCCTCCATTTTTTATGACAAAAGATTTGAAATAAATATAAATACTAGTTCAAAAATTTAGCCTTGTTTTGTATCCGGATATATTATTATTCTCTGCATGCAGGCAAAAAGATATTCCACTAATTGCTCATGGGATTTCTCGCCCAAAACTAGCTTGTTTATTAATCTTTCAAGCATAGTCACAAAGAGAATTACATTTCATTAATTAAGAGGACACAATAAAGGTGAAAATTAGGAAGGAAGAAACTAAAATGGGACACACGTACTTGAAATGTTGCAATACAGAGTTCTTCATCTATATTGCAGCAGTTGTGTTTCTAGTCTTGTGTGCTGGTCTCATGTCTGGCCTCACGTTAGGCCTCATGTCTATGAGCGTCATTGATCTTGAAGTTCTTGCAAAATCTGGAACGCCCAAAGACCGTCTCCATGCTTGTATGTACTCTCCACATATATTCATTGATTTCTTCTTGCTCCAATATTTCCAATTATAGAGTTAACAAGTGAAAATTTTAAGACATTTTTCTTGGTCTTTTGACAAGATTGAAGAGTTGATTTTTTAATCGTGTACCAACATGTTTAACTGCTACTTTTCTGGTAACTTCAGCAAAGATCTTGCCCATTGTGAAGCAACAACATCTATTGCTATGTACGCTTCTGATTAGCAACGCTGCTGCTATGGAGGTAACCGCTGCTGCTATAAAAGAAGCCGTAACAATTATTATTCAATTGCAATTGAAAGGAATACTTTGATTTCTCAGGCACTTCCTGTTTTTCTGGACGAATTAGTGCCAGATTGGGGAGCAATTCTTCTTTCAGTAACATTGATACTCCTCTTTGGTGAGGTTAGTTCTCGAATTTTACAAATTAAACGCCTTAGCATGTGCAAAAAGGGATTTTTTAATATATTTTTTCTGCTTTTGCTTTCATTTTCTATTGAGTATAATGTTCCAATTAAGTAACATTTTGGTATGTAGATTATACCACAATCTCTCTGTACAAGGTACGGGTTAGCCATTGGTGCAACTGTTGCTCCACTTGTTCGAGTTCTTATTTGGTTTTGGTTTCCAATAGCCTATCCAATAAGCAAGGTGCGAATACAGGAAACGCAGCTTATTGTGTTTTTTCCAACAACAACAGAAAAAATAAATTGATGAATTTACTTACTCCATCAAGAAAAGAATAGTATGTGTAATTTTGCCTTCTTATGTTCTTAATCACCAGATCTTAGACTACCTGTTGGGAAAAAGGCATAAGGCTCTATTTCGAAGAGCTGAACTGATGACATTAGTTGACATGCACGGTAATAAGGTATTTACCTATCACTCTCTGCTGAAAGACTCTTGTTCTGTCCCTCTTTTAGTTTTTAAGGATGAAAAATGTTTGGTGCTTTCAGAATTAAAGGCAAATCCAGAAAGACTTATTTATGTTTTGCACATATATAGGGTTCGAACACATAACACTGGGTTCTGCTAAACATGGCTGGACCGACCACTATTCAGAATCTACATTTCCTCCTCCTTGACTTAATCCTAGTTTGATGCAAATTGTACATCTACTTGCCAATCCTGACCACTTGACTGTTGTATAGTCTCAAACTCCTTAGAGGCTTCTTAGACACTGTGGAGATGTCATATGTTATTAACTTCTCGTTGTTGTTGCTAATCAGGCCGGAAAAGGAGGAGAATTATCCCTTCACGAGACAAATATAATTGCAGGAGCACTTGAGCTCACTGAGAAGACTGCAAGGGATGCCATGACTCCTATATCTGAAACTTTTGCTATTGATGTCAATGCCAATCTTGACAGGTACATTTCACTAGAGTTAACATGACCACTACCAAAATAGATAGAAATCGATAATGTCTACTATAATTTATTATGCATACCTAATAAATGATGTCTTTGAGCAGGGTTCTGATAAATTTGATCTTGGAGAAGGGACATAGCAGGGTTCCAGTGTACAATGAACATCGAGCAAACATAATTGGACTTGTCCTGGTAATTATTTTCTGCTGTCTCAGTAATGCACATGAGAATGTGTCGCTGAGATATAGTTACCTTTCCGATATAATTTGATAAGATCCAAGCGGTATATGTGAGATATGTTGTTCATGCTAAGTTTCAAAATAGATGAACTTAAACATATCCCTGGAAATTATGCTGACCTTCTTCCTAGAATTAAGCTGGGAAGTGCTGGTGTCCCAAGAGCAAAATCTTTCATCTTATCCATTACAGGTGCCTGCTCCAATAAAATAATATGATGTCTATCCATGGACCATGGAGCAATAAATAGCAAAGAAGTATGAAGAGATACAGTACCCACAGAAAGAGGAAAAGGAAACGAAGGGTTTAAAGGAATAAAAATTTCTCAGATTTTCCAAGAGACTAAAAGACTCAGTAATTAGTGCAAAGAGAACCGATAAGCAGAAATTTCTTGTCAAAGCATGAAGTATAATTACAAACTACTTAGCTTCACCTAGGATGTGAGAAAGTGGTTTTACAAACCGCCTGAATCTTTATTGATTCAAACTGGATCATGATTCAGAATCGAGTTCTTCTTTGAGTTAAAATAGCTGTCTCATATAGATGCCTGACTCTGTTAATGTATGCTTAATTACTAATTATGGTGATAACATCATAAGAATTTATTGTTCTGATTAACAGGTGAAGAATTTGGTGACGATTAATCCAAATGATAATGTGCCCGTGAAGAATGTAACAATACGGCGTATCCCAAGGTAGTTTAGCTGGAAACAAAATATCCAAATTGTCTCTTGGATGTTATCTGCATAATAGTCAGTATCACAAATTCCAATTTCTTATTTGACTCTCAGTTCTAACACCTAACAAACTGCTGTAATATTTTCTTAGCTTAGTTAAAGTCCCCTGACATCGTTTGCACAACATGCTAGAGTTTCAGCGACAATGCCATTGTATGACATACTAAATGAATTCCAGAAAGGTCTCAGCCACATGGCTGCTGTTGTGAAAAAGCCAAATGGCACAATCGAGAAAGGAAGCGCCAATCTGTCCACTGGTGGTGAGGAAGAACTTACAGTTCTATATATTTTCTAGTCATTTTACTGTAATCTTGCATATCTATACCTCTGCCTTCTGTCTTACTTTTCCGCGGTAATTTCTACATGTGAAATGCTATATCAGTAAGAGAAGTGAGATTGAACATTCCTGGGGAAATGTTTTATCAAAGGAAAAGCTCGAGGGCCAGACGATCATTGAGGAAGTCAAAGAGATTCAGTGCAAGTATTTCGCGAAGGGAGTTGTCAAAAAGCAGAAGGTGGTCAGAGGAAGTTCACCCTGAGATCCTGCCAATTAAGGAAAAATCACTTTCAACTCTTTCTTCCGAAGAAGTAATAGGAATCATTACCATGGAAGATGTCATTGAGGAGCTTCTAAAAGTAAAGAAAATGTTCCCTCCTGTAAGTTTATTTTTATATCTATCACCTAAAATTGGTACTAATTTCTTGGTGTAGGAGGAGATCTATGATGAGACAGATCATGTTGATGCCAATTCCATGTCTAGACTCGGCCGCGCATCAGCATAGACAAGTCACACCGGGTAATGTACTCATGAAGCACCAAATTCAACATTATTGATGTTATTTGAACAACCTGACGGAAGAAGCAAATACACTTGAAATCATATTAGTCAATTTCCTTGTGATTATAAATGAATCGATTTGCACAAGCTATTTATTCCTCATCTATGTAACATGTCGATCCCTGACCCCCTCTTAATTTTGACTTATAGCAAAATTATATCAGTTATTACGCCTCTGCATCTCTGACTTTCCACGTGTTTGGAGGGGTACTACAGGTAACAGGCTTAAAGAAATAAGTAGGCATATTCTGATTAATCATTTCAATAACAACGACATATAGTATAATCTCAAAAGTAGGTGCAAACATAACACCATCGGTTACAGAGATTGTTTCAAATAAATCCAGGCTAAAAACTTCAAGTGGGTTGGAGTATCTCGTATGTACATTTGAAGCTCTAGGCCTGTCCACTAGCCCACGGGCTATCTCATGGGACTGGTCCATCTGGCAAACGTGTGAGTCCATTATATTTATTAAAAAAACTACAACTTTTTTGTTTTTAAGAAAAAAAAGACTTGAAGAGATTGGTAGGCACGATTAATTACTTTAGGTATCTAATCTTAAATGTTAATGAGTGGTTGTTAATTATTTGAGTTCTTAGGTATAATACTTATTAATTAGAGAGGTACGGCTTTGGATAAATCAATGAGAGTATAACATGTAGCCTACCTAATTGATTCAGATTTCAAAGCAAAGTACATCAGAATAATAGATCAAATGAACTTAGATGAATAGAAAACTAGGATAAGCAAGAAAATAATGGGTTCTATTAGTCAAGATAGTTGTGCTGTTGTGACGATACATGTCGAAGGTATTCCGCCATTAGTTATATTGGAAGAATAATTTTAAAAGGTCTCAAAGTTAGTTTGATAGTCATGTTAAAATTTAAAATTTGTAATTCAAATTCTTAAAAGCTGTTTAAGTTATGTCATATATGAAAATGAAATGGTGTTAAAATTCGGAACATGATATAGTGGAGGAATTAATATCCCATCAAATACATGAAATACTACTATTTCAATTTAGAACGTGCCTAAATGATATGTTTTATGTAATGTTACTAATCTTGAAAAGATCAATTTAATAATTTATTTAATAGAGGTATAATACATAGACATTTTAACTTGATTTTACTTGGCAATTAAATATTCTTATAAAAATGTACATTTAGATATTTCAACTCATTTTTATTGTATTTCATGGACATTTACATAACACAAAAAAGGATATTTAGATGATCATTTTAATATAATGAAAACAAATCGAGATGTCTAGCTAGATATACATTTTCAAATTAAAAATTTTAATGGTCGTTTTAACAAAATTATATTTGGAATTTTAAATATTGTGGAAACACCGTTTGCCTAGGTGGAAGCGTTCCAGAATGTGGGAGGAGAAAAGAGAGGGCCCATTGATACCATTATGACGCATGTCATTCTCCGTTGGCCCATTAATGAGATGGGTCAATCTTCACTTTGACCACTCTACTTCTTTTTCTTTTTTCTTTTTTCTTTTTTTCCACAATATTTTACTCTCTTTTTATTTAGATCTGATGTTACTTTCGGTGGGGGAGTTGAATATTTGTCTTCTGGGGCCCATCCAATCTGCTTGAATGTTTTTATTCTTCCATAAGACGAAAAGGCATATCATAATAACACCATTATTAACTTCAAATTTAAATCACTTTGCATTTGTCTTTCTCCTAATTATAAATCTAATTTCTTTTCTTCTGTGATAAACTGAGAATAATGTTTTTTTTGTATTATTACTTTTTCATGACGGAAAAATAAATACGTAGTTAAACTTGGTATTAGTCATCACAAATGGAGTTAGTAATATACCCTCTTCATTTATTTACTATGTAAATTACGGTAGACCGTAACTTTTTAATTTTTAAGAGTGAAATTTATGTATTTAAAAATTGTTGTCCATCTTGTATTCCTAAGATACTTAGAATAAAACTTTGAAGAAATTGGTAAGAAACAACAAAGTTTAAAGAGTATATTTTCAAACTAGAAAATTAAAACTAGTAGAGAAAATAGAATCAGAAACAGATTAGAAATAATATAAAAATATTTTTCTCAAAGAAAGAAAATTGAGCCCACTGAATGCACAGTGTCCCCTTAAGGAAATTATTCCCCTCAAGTACCCGAGGTTAACAGAATATATCCTCTCAGGATAGAACGATCTTACTCACCGGTGTATCGGTACCTAAAACCACGATGTCAGCGAACCACTCAACGGCAGTAAAGTACACTTTGAATACTAGATTTAGTAGTAGTAGAAAAAGTTCAGAAAAATTAGTTCAACTAAAATGAGAGGAAATCCCTCAATTTATAGAAAACAAAGGGTAGTGTGAAAAAGTACTTATTGTGCCTTACTGGAAAGGTCACAAACCTTTGGAAAAGTCACAATCTTTCAGAAAGGTCACAACCTTTCATAAAAGTCACAACTGTTCATAAAAGTCGCAACTCTTCTGTAACAACCCGGAAAATGATAGAGTGAAACTAGAGCCTCACATGTGAGTTTGGAGTCGAGAACTTAATGAAATGATTATATTTGAATTTGACCCAAAAAGTTCTTAAAAATGTGCTTCGGAAGTTACCGGAAACTTGTTTAGCTCTATATAAAAAGATCCGTTTCGTTTTTCGAAAATCCGACTTCATATTCTTGTTTAGGGGGTCAAATTGAGTGGGAAATGGGTCTAACCCAAATTTTAGAGCAACCGTATCAAAATCCGAAATTTCAAAGTGAAGCCTTTTTCGAGGGTCTACTTTGGAGGGTCATATCTCCTAGCACACAAATTATTTGGGTGGCCAATAATATATCCATGGAAAGCCCTTTGAGTTAGCTACCTAACGCACTTCGTTTCATCTCATTCGGAGTTCGGACGAAGAAGTTATGCCCATTTTCGTAAAATCTGTCCGGCAGAAAAAGGCAATTTCCAGTAGCTAATTTTACTGTTCACCCGCCCCATTTTTTTTCTAAGTGTTGGACGAATTTTTTTCCAAAGGGCATATATTATTTCCTAGATACCATTAATTCAATTCCCATCCCTAAAACATTTCCCTCTCTACAATCCTCCATTAAGAAGAAGAAGAACTTGGAGCTAGGGCTTGGATTCAAGGCTTTCTTCATCAATTTTCTTGGGGAATCATAGCAAAGGTATGGTGACCCTTGATCCTTGATTATCTTTCCTTCAAGGAGTCCATTAAAAAGGGTTTCAAAAGTCTTCAAAGAACAAAATTTCTATTTTCTATTCTAGGTATGGGTTCATGGGTAAAATGTTTTCAAAGTCATTATATTGGTGAATTGAAGTTGTATTTATGATTTTAAGATGATTTTATATGAAACTTCTTCAAGAACCCATGATTTCTCTCTATTCCTAGTTTATGCCTTTATGAAGTGGGTTGCTTGATAATGAATGTATATGAATCAAACTTGTTTAAATGTCTTTAGATTGTTGGAGTATGTCATTACCCATGCTTATTTTATGGTGTATTGTTGGTATATGGATGAATTGAGGATTGTGGCCTTATGGGCAAGTTATGGATGAATTCTCTTGTGGTAAGAAAAATGGTTGGGACTTGAGTGTTGTTGATTATGGCTTTGGAGGATGGTAAGTTAGCTTAATCTCATATTATGGATAAAAATTGTTCTTGCTTGGTTTGATCCACTTATGGTGGAGGTGTTTAATTATGAAATGTATTGTGACCATGGCCTTAAAGGCATAGTATGAGAAATTGGAGTGTTATCATGACATTATATGAATGAGAATTCAATGAAGATAATGTGATCATGTTATGAACGTAAAGGTGTTGCTATTGAAAGATTATTTCTCAATTTGACACTCATGAATGTTGATGATAGAATATGAAGGATTCTTCAATATAAAGTATACCTTGAATTGGTAGGGCTTATGCATCATTTTCTTGTATAAATGATTATATTGTTGATTGTTGAATCCTCGGATCGGTAGGCTAGTGGCACCCTTCCACACGAGCTTATAATGAACCTTGGAATCGGTAGGCCTATGGCACCTTTCCATGAAGGTTAATGATGAGACTTGAACCGGTAGGCCCATGGCACCCTTTCAAGAGGAGTTAATGAGCTTTCCTAAATGAACCTTGAAACGGTAGGCTTAAAGCACCCTTTCACGTGTTAATAAATGTAATTTGGAGTTGGTAGGCCAATGGCACCTCTCATATGTGATAATGTCAATGTAACGAACTATTCTATGGGAATGTTGGCTAAGCACCGAGTGGATTTGGTTAGATGGAAACTCCCCCAATAGTTAGGCATGAGTTTCAATGATCGTCTACCTTATCCCATAAACTATGTGCCCGCATAGGTAGCTAGTGGATCCATTAAGCTATATACCGGTCTTCCTTAGGCAAGTAGACCACCTCTTTACGGTGTGGGGACTTATGACACCGGATTCCATGACAAGCTCTCATGGTCTATGTCGGTTAAACGCTTACTTCCCATCATGCGAGATTTCATTATGGTTTCTTGATAGGTTCTACAAAGTGTAGGTAGTAGTATGGGATGCTACCTATACATTGCACGAGTAGGCTTGGAGAGGGTCATAGTGAGTTTCTCTAAATCCTAATGTATGTGATACAATTGTGGCCTAAATGAGGTTATTAAAGAATGTTGGCTCTCAAATGCTTAATATGAGATGCATGCTATACTTGGGTTATATTACGAGTTATTTTCCCTTGTCATGTCTTAATTAATGATATACCTCTTATGTATGAATATGGTGCAAAGGTGAAAGAAAGGAATGATAAGTTACCTTAAGTGACCTTAATGTGGTGCCTTAGTATGGATGGTGGTATGGGACGCCATCCATACATTGCACGAGGTATAGCATAAGGGTTTCTTGAGGTGAAGGTCCAAGGTAAAGGTTTTCATGTTGAAATTGTTTAAAGGTAATAGTATGACTTACATGATGTTTATGCTTGTATTGTATGTCTTTTATGCAACTATTCATGGTACTTCAAAAAGTGGCATAATGCATGGTTTCTAACCAAAATGTCCCTTTTAAAGCATGTTTTACACGGTTATCATACTTAGTACATTTTGTGTACTAACCCATATTCTTCATATTTTTACTATAAGTGTAGGTTCCGGCAAGTGATCCCTCCTAGCTAGTTGAAGTGTTAGATTGCTTTCCTCCAAGACTTGGTATGTCCTCATGGATTCGAGGATAAGACTTTTAAGTTCTTTTGTTCATGTAATAGACTTAATAGACTTCTTTTGATTGTAAAGGGTCGTGTCCCTACTTATGTTTTGTGACTGTGTCTAAGATGGCCATGTGAGGTTTAGACTTTCGCTGTGTGTTTTTAAAATTGTTTTAATGAAGTTTAAATGTGTGGATGTAAATAAGTTTTTTTTTATTCCGCACTATTTTCATTATTGAATGCAATGAATGACTATGTGGCTCGTATAAGACCCCTTCAGGGTCGAATACGCCATGTTACGACTAGGGGGTACTCTCGGGTCGTGACATCTTCATTTTCCATTCACACCTTTTAAAACCCAACAATCCCCCGCATGAATGGAGGATGACTCCAAGACAAAGAAACGTACAAGTATGTGTACTTTACAGGCAAGAATTAACTGCATTTGGATAAGTAGGTTTTCCCTTGGACTTTCCGTAGTGAACATATGTCAGATATACTCGGTCAATCTGTAGATGCGATATCTTTGAACCGTCGAGCTTTGGTGTATACCTAGACAACCATATGTCACACAATTAACCCTGTACCATTTATGGTTCTTACGATTGTGTTCGTTTCAGCCATGAACACCTCCTGATTTCATGAGATTATAGATAGATGTACTTTTGACAATCATCCTCTTTGAAGAGGCTCACACTTCACACTCACATAGGTGATTTCTAAACGTGTTATCGGGTAGATACACTATTTGATCAAATCTGTCAAACTTAGCAAATTATTAAAAACTTTAAGCTTTATTAACTCATTAACAAGTCTTAATGTTGTATCATTGTTCCTGAGCATTGTCTTCATCATGGGAATAATTGAGTTAGTTGATAATGCCGAACCGTCAGTCACAATTTTGTTTTTCTCCTTGAATCTAGCTCTTGGGATCTCCAGTCTGCTAGATAGAGTTACCGCCATGATGACTTGTCCTAAGCCGTAAACTCATTCCCTTAGATGATCTTTCAACTTTCTCTCTAGTTAGGCCTTTTTGTAAGTGGATCCGACACTTTATCATTTGACTTTACATAGTCAATTATGATAATTCCACTAGAGAGTAGTTTTCTAACGGTATCATGTATATGTCTTATATAACGAGACTTTCTGTTATGCATCATACTTCATGCCCTACCTTTTGCATCTTGACTATCAAAGTGTATGCATACTGATGCCAAAAGTTTGGGCCAAAAAGAATATCTATCAAGAAATTTCGGAGTTTTTCAACTTGGTCACTGGCCTTATCTAGAGCACCTAGCTCAGAATTCATTGTAGAGCTACGATACATGTCTTTTTGGAAAATTTCCAAGAGACTGCTCCTCCACCAAGAGTAAATACATATCCACTCGTGGATTTTACTTCATTTGATCTCGGTGATCCAATTTGCATCACTATATCCTTTCAATATTGCATGATATTTGTATAATGCAAGACATAGTTTTGAGAATGTTTTAAATACCCCAAAACTCTCTTCATTGTCATCCAATAAGTTTGATTGGGATAATTCATGAAGTGACTCAGTTTATTAATAACGCATGCTACATCTGATCACATACACTTTCTAATATATATCATACTTTTCAATACTCTAGCATAATCCAATTGTGAGTCACTTTCACCTTCATTCTTTTGAAGTGTAAAGCTCACATTATTGGAGTCTTGACAATATTAAAATCCAAATATTTGAACTAGTCAAGTACCTTTTCAATGTAATGAGACCGTGACAATGCTAAACATCTTGTAGTTCTAAGAATTCTTATACCTAAGATCACATCAACAACTCCACGATCTTTCATATGAAAATTGCTTTCTAGCATATGCTTAGTAACATTTATGTCATTAGTGTCTCTACTGATGATCAACATATCACCAATATACAAACAAACAATGACCTTGTGATTTTAATGTAAAAACACTTATCACTTCCATCATTCTTAAATCCATTTACCAACATAGTTTGGTCAAATTTCTTTTGTCACAGTTTGGGTGCTTGTTTTAGTCCATAAAGTGTCTTAACAAGTTCGCACACTTTCTTTTCTTTACCAGGAACCACAAAACCCTCGGGCTGTTCCATGTAAATTTCTTCCTCCAATTCCCTATTTATGAAAATTGTTTTCACATTCATTTGATGAATTTGGAGGTCATATACCGCAGCTAATGCAATTAACATCCGAATGAATGTAATTCTAGTTACTGGCGAGTATGTATTGACAAAATCAAAATCTTATTTTTGTCTACAGCCTTTGACAAAAAGTCTTGTTTTGTATTTGTCAATAGTTCCATCGACTTTCATTTTCCTTCTGATTATTCACTTTGAACCCAAAGGTTTATTTTCTGGAAGAAAGTCGATTAACTTGCAATATGGTTGCTCAAGATTGAATCAATCTCACTATTGACACCATCTTTCCAAAAGGATGAGTCTACAGAAGACACAACAAATGTTACAAAATCATATTCGAAGGAAGTAGATGTCCTTTGACATTTAGTATGCCTCTCAATCTCTTTATTAAGTACATTCTTTTTTTTTTTTCTTTCCAAGGTCTTTTAGACCCTTCACTAGACTACTCGAGTCTAATTTTACAGTCCACAGTCATAGGTCCTATTTTAATCATTTTAGGAATAGGAACTTGGACTTTGGCTAGACACCCCCACACTTTGAAATATTTCAAGTTGGATTTCCTTCCTTTCCATTTCTCATATGGAATAGATTGTGTCCTGAACAAACAAAACTTTTTATTGCTTTCTTTCTGGAAAGATAACTTTTTTTTTGTTGTTCCCTTTTGCTGTAAGGATAGCTTCTAAACACAAGTTTTGTGGTAAACCTGAACTTATAAGTAATGTAGCCATCATTTTCTCCAAAGTTTGATTTTTTTTTTCCATTCTGCAATTCCATTAGATTGAGGTGAATAGGGCAGTAGTTTGATGGATAAATCCACTTTCCAAACATATTTCTGCAAAAGGAGATTTATATTCTCCATCCCTATCACTTTATATCTTTTTTCCAACTGATTTAAACTTCAATTTTATATTGCCTAGACGTTTCTATTGCTTCATCCTTACCATTAGCAAATATACATAACCATTTCAAATTCAATTGTCAATAAAAGTTATGAGATAACTTTTTCCAACCACGAGATGGTGTTGACTTCATATCACAAATGTAAGTGAAAATCAACTCTAAGGAATTAAAATTCCTTTCAACAGATTTATAAGAATGCTTAGCATACTTAGATTTCACACAAACTTGACATTTTTATTTATTGCACTCAAAGTTAGACAAAACTTCTAAGTTGATCAGTTTTCCATACAAGGTTTTATAATTGACATGTCATGTTCATGTCACAAACAGTTTGACTCAAGAAAGTAAGAACAAATAAAAATATTGAGTTTGAAAAGCTCTCTGCCAGGTAGCTTTTTCTCACAATTATTTTGTTCATCTTTCTTACAATTTTTGTGTGATACAAACACTGTTTAAAGTCACCACCTTGTCAAATGTCCTTTTCGGAAGGACCTTTTCATAACTTTCAATTTGATTGTTATAGAACTACCCATGAACAAAGTTTCATCGGGTCCAATAAAGACAATATAGTCCAAATGCTTTTTTTACAAAATATGACAAATGACTATTCACCAATATTCATGTCTATACAAATAGTTATATTTAATAGACATATCTTTTCATGAAAAATCACAACATTTTAAGTGACACTTTGTTCATAAAAGAACTCAATCATTTTGAACAAGTATACATATAATTTGGTAGTTTCATACTAGTCATACTATATACTAGTAAACGAGAAACTCAACGACCACAATATCAAATATACTCCAAAAATTTTGTGGGTCTAACATAATACAAAAGTATCATCAAATTTCGTATCTTGTGCTCCAAATTTAAATTAGACACTAAGGGCCCGTTTGGCCATGCGATATGGTATCATGATATGGAATCATGAGATGAAATTGAAGGTTTGTTTGGACATGCGATATGTAATTTTTGTATTGTATATTTTCTCATAAACATGAAAATCCCATAAGTTGTAAAACTATTAAAATAGCCCCAATGTTTATTCAATCTTATCAAATACACAAAAAATTATAAAATCACATAACAAATTATTACAAATTTATTTGTTCTCCACTTAAGTAATTGTTTCATCTAACTTTAATTTAATAAAAAAAATTAAACATAAATTGTAGTGTTGCACCGCTTTAGGAACCTCCTTTGCGATTACGATATGCTTGTTGCACCGCTTTAGGAACCTCCCCTTCTATATATGTTCCATCAATCGCACCAACACAATCCTACCAAATAAAAAAATACATCAATATTAGTTTAGTGAACATAAAATAAATTGGAAGCATTATAGAATGCACTTCATAAAAATAATGTTTGTAAGAGTAATAAAAATAGTGCTTCCAAGACAATGCAAAGTCATAAAATAAATATTATCACTTTAAACAAAGTTGATAGGAAATATGTAACTAAATACTAATAACTTGCACATAAAATGTAAATGTGCACTTATTAAGGCCATAAAATAAATTTATTAATGTGATTGAAATTTTACCTTAAACCAAGGCCAAAATCGAGTATTATGTCGAATTTTGGAATGTACACCAATCATAATTTTTGGTTGTATAAATGTTGGTGCCATCTTGCTAATTGCCTCGGCAACTATTTTAACATGCCGGTTAATTGTTTCAGGTGAATGTTGAAAAGTTTCACAATCGTGAGGTGTGAGTCAAAGTGACTATATGTGGGTGCGAATAATAAATTTTATGTCGGTGAGAATAATAAATTTTAAAAAATAATGATGTGATTATAAATTTTATTTACATATGAAACAAATGGTTAGTAGATATAGATGTGGGGTTGTTTTAACAAAATATAAACTCATGGATCAATTATTGTATTAAAAGATCCCAAATCATGATATGGAATCACCATGTAATTCCATATCATGGTTTTTGGAGAATATGGTATCACCTCTCATGATATGAAATCATGAGATGGAATCAGCGTAAAATTGCATGTCCAAACGCTGATTCCATCTCACGATACCATATCGTGATATGGTTTCACATGGCCAAACGCCTACTAAGTCTTATTTTATTTTGTCATAAGCAAAGAACCTCCCACATTTTAAATATGACAATTTTTACACAATGTCAAAGTTCATTCCATAAAGGCACAAAATCACAAACTCTAAGTCACTGGTATTTTTCCTCAATCACAAATAGACATACCACTTAATATTTAAAATACTAACAATAAAGACAAAAAAAAAATTGTACAATTTGTTTCTATATAACAGTGAAGTTTATTGAAAATCAAAAGTACAACACTGACTTATTATGTGAAGTTTTCATATTCTTCAAATCAATTGCATAGTCTAATTTTTCCACAGTAGAAAACTACAAAATACTTTAGTCTAAAAAAATCATACAATCAAATTTCACAAGGAGTACAAAATTATAAAAAAAAAAATTTCAGTCTCCAAACAGAATTGAACATATTCATAGATTATCACATAGATATGCTTTTCTTTTCAAATAATAGCCTTCTAGCTATAACATTTTGACATACTATTTTATCAAACAAAAATGTGCATCTCTCATTCTGCAAACTAAAGAATTTTAAAGGCAACACTTTTTGCCAAGGAAAATTCATTCAAAAAACCATATGGTTTGCAAATCTTTTTCCAAAGGCATACATGATAAATATCAAAACTGTTAACTTTTAGAAACTATTTTCCTCCTTAGATAAATAATAAGAAGGTTACCTGGTGTAATCTTTAACCGAAATACCACCAATTCTTCTAGTACCTTCTCACTTCGACCTTGCTAAACAAAGCATATAAATATTTCATCACAGTTCACTGTTTCAATATTTAGAAATTGAGGAGAGGAAACTTTAAGTATGTTAAGTTAATAATCCAAGAAAATGGGGAGATTGACGATGGTATCACACATTACATTAGAGTGGGTAAATGAAATGAAATTTTACATCGAATGGTTCTATGTGATAAAAATGTGTTACAGAGGAGACTTAATGATAAATTTTATAAAGTGATTATTTGGCCGATTATGTTGTTTGGGGGATAATATTGTTGGCTAGTCAGGCATACATTCAAGAATATAGAGGAGACGATAGATTGACAGTGATTGGTCTAAGAAGAGGTAGAGATAGACCAAAGAAAAATTATGAAGAGATGTTTAGACATAACATGATAAATCTTCAGCTCAATATAGACATATTTTTAGATTTAAAAAAACACAGAGGTCAAAAATTAAAAATAAAATTAGTAGGTAGCTGAACAATTTCTCCATATCCTCTTTTAAGGAACATGGTTCTAGCCTTCTAGCTTAGAACACCTTGTATGGTCCCTCTTCTACTTATTCTTACTTGTACTATTATTCATTTGTGTTGTTTTTACTTCGAGTTATTTTTACAATTTTTGTTTGAATAGTTTTCTTTATTATACAATATTTTTATCATAAAATTTTGTTACATGTCAGACTTATTTTTTAAAAGTGAGTAAAAAAATGTCGGAATCACCTAGGTACATTATTATTATTGTTGTTGTCTATTAAAACATTAGTCCTATACAATAGTATTACATCAAAATTTAAAATTGAAATACTTTAATAAATTAAGTGAGAAATAAATTTGTATGTCAAAATGTTCGGGAAGTCTCACAATAGCAAAAATGTCAATTCATAATCGATGGATATAGTACTACATATAGAAATTGCATTAATCTACATATATTTAAAATATTTCAAAATGTCGTGGTCAATGATTGTAAAAATTAGAAAGAAAGTATGCTTTAACCTTTTAATGTAGATGACATTAATTCTTCTCTAGTTACAGAAGTGGGATCAAATCAGAAATTATAAGCCGCATCATGCGTTTTGAAAAAGACTTTTAGTCACGCTTTGAAACAGGGCAGAGACAGAGAGACGTAAAGATTCGACTAAATCTTATTCGTTGAAAAATTATACTCCCTTTGAGATAGATTAAAAATTGGGATAGAGAAAGTATTATATTAATAGAATAAAATTAACTTTCTATGCATACATATAATCCCTTTTAACATTAAATTTCTTTAAAAACGATCTTATTTGAATTTCTATCATCACCACTATTTTGCTACATGTATTATAAGATTTTTAAGTAGTTTTTTAAAAATAAAATCATTAGGAAAAGAAGAAGCAGAATGATTTCGCTGACAGACAGGCTAGATCAAAGTAAATAATGATGCCAACCACTTTAATCCAGGACAGTCAATTATAGCACAAATAGCTGAAATTTGAACTTCATTCAACCAAGTTTTTAATTATGCTCATTCGAAAAAAGATAGTAATTGGCAAGTTATAGTGTTTGGTGACAATTTGATATCCACTAAATAATGCCGTTTCTTTGAATCGTTCATGTTTAAATCTGTGTTTCAGAAAAAAGTATTTTACTGTTGATGGAAAGGAATTAAATACTGCTCATCTCATACTGCAAATATTTAGTCGCACACTTAACCTCAATATTTGTATCGAACGAAATAATTTAATTTAAGTAGTATAAATATTCAAATACATAACATATGTCTTAATAAATTGATTTGGTATAAACAATACCGCGCGGGCGTACGTCTTTTTCTTACATTTAGCAGTACTCTCGTCTTGGATATTCAAGGCGGCAAGTAACGGAAAATGGAAAAACTATGTAATTAGACATATTTCAATATTATATAGAGTATATTATTTTTATTTTTAAAATATTACGTATCTTACCATTAATTAAGAGTTTCTATGTATCTTACACTTAGATACATTTTTTTTGCTACTAGTACACAAAAATAAGGACGAATCAAAATAGATACATATATTTGTATGTATCTGGAGGGATCGTGGCGATTGAGATGGAGAGAGGCACGCGAAATTTGTTACGTATCATTGATACATGCGAACCACTTGGATACAATACATCTAGAACAAATTACACCTAAATTTGACTCCATGTATCTGCGATACATATATTTAGACTATTTGGAGGCACAAAAATGTGGTAAGATACGTAATATTGCAAACTAGAGTGTATCTAAGCAATTAGCTTCTAAGCTGTTCAAATTTTTAATACACTGTTCCAAAATTTTATTTTATTTTTTAAAATCTAAGATATTTTAAATCAAATTTAAAAAAGAGAATTTACCGTAAAATAAAAGGGGTACTTTTAAACTAGAGGCATGCATGAATGATTCTTGGAATTTCTGTTATAAAATGTTCTCTTTTAATTTTTGTGATACAGTTTGAATCGATATAAAAAAAATGAAGATCGAAATTTTGGAGTTAGTAAATAGTTGAGCGTTATTTTTTTTTATCAACATTGTTATTACTCTATCCAACTATCTTATTCTTCAATTTATTACATATGACTTATTATTTTTTTTACTTTGATTATCCGTATCAAAGTATCAAACTGTCTACTTTCACAAGCAAGGAGAAAGGTTACACATACATCACCTTCCTAAAATTCCTACTTTGGAATTACATTAAGTATGTTGCTATAGCTTGAATCGTTATAGAATTTAAGAAAAAAATAAGAATTATTAAAATTTGTAATTTTAAATATTACATACCATTTTTGTGACGATTGAGCTACGATTAACTTATGATTTTCTTAATTACGTCATTCCATTTGTGTACTTATAAAGACTTCTTGTTACGAGCGAAAAAACTTTTTTCTTAATTTTAAAATAGACTACGAAAATAAAAATTGAAATATTATCATTTCATATTTTACAAATTGCGTGGAAATTAATTTTCATTTGTTCAGTTGCATATTAAGATAAAACAATTTTCTTTTTCTATTTTATCCTTAATTTTTACTAATTCATTTCAAATTATTTCTTAAGCCCATAAAAATTATAAATCAATTAAAAAAAAAAACTATAAGTCAATTAATATGAGTATCAAGATGACATATTTAGTACTTCATTTCATTTATTATTTCTAAAGAGTGCAAAATACATTGTGAATTAAGCAAAAGCAATCGGATGGAGTAGAAATAAAGTAGCTGTTTTAAGTAGACACCTAAAATCAGGGGAAATAACAAAAAAACAAAGAGAGGAAGTTTCATAAAGTTTCTGTTCAAATCAAACTGTTTCTAAATTTATACGCCACAAGAAGTGTACTCGTCTGTTCCTAATAATTTGTTCATTTTTTACTTCACACACTTATTAAAAAAAATAAAATTGACATAGTAAATTTATCATTTTATCTTTATTAATAATAGAATTTCAAAATCAACTTATTCATTAAAGACGTTCTATCTTTTTCAAAATTATTAACTCTTTAATTAATTATTAATTCTTTAAATAAATTAAAGATATAATAGGTAAAAAATATTATCTTTTCGTAATTTGTTAAAAATAACAAGTAAAAAGTCAAAATTGAACGAGTAAAAAGGAAAAGAGAGAGAGTACATTTATTATAAAATCCTAACAGACATTGTTGGTAGAATACATATTCCGATTTTTCTGGCTTTTGTTGCCTAAAATTTGTAGACCAATACTCCTTCATTATAAGAACGCGTAAACAAACGTGATTGTACCAAACATTGAGGCGCCACAAATATCTTTTAGTTATATATTGGCAACAACCTAACATTTGAATTCCCCCAACTGTAACTCTTTTTCCTTTTTTTTTAGCGGTGATGTTTCCGTTTAACTTTTGCCGAATTGTATCGTGTATATAAGTTAAATATTAATTCTCAAAGACTATAGTCTATAGACATGCATATTCAATTTAAAAACTACATGAAGTAATTGTTTTTTTTATTCTTATTTTTTTATAGAGAAAGACAAATTATACAAATAGTAAAAGTCGAAACAAGAATTTTAAAGTTGGTAGTAACAAAACCATCCTGCGTGTTTCTGTGATTGTTCGAAAAACAAAAAAGTAAACTACAAACTACAAGTCGTGGTGTTGAAACAGAGCTGTAAATGAGCTACATTTTTCTATGATTTGCTACTAAAATATACGCACGATTTGCCTTGCTTTTTTTAATATTAGGATAAGTACTATCCACGTATAATTTGTACAACCTGGAGTGGACATAAGCCAACCCACTGCCCAGGCATCAAATTAGAGTACAGATTAATGCTGTACTGCTAAAAGTAATTATGTACTAGAAACTCAATTCCAATTTTCTTCAATTCTTTACATATTGGGGTCAAATGTTAGAAAACGAAGCTAAACAAATAATCAAAAAGAAAAATAATGACCTAAAAAATAAAAAACCCAAAACTAGGAAAAGGGTAAAATTAATTCCTCAATAGAAAAGGAAAATTTAAACCCAAACAAAAAAAAAAAGGGGGCAAAACAAACCAACCTCATAAAAAATTAACATACCTGTAATCTGAAAAGTATGATTTTGTGTTCAATAATCAGGCATAAGATGACTGATTTTTCCTTCTTCAGCATCCAATTTTTGCTCAGTAACTCTCAACCATATGCAAACAGCAGTAAAACTTAGCACCAAACTCAAGAACCCACTTCCTAATCCGATCCCTACAATTGCCAAAACCGATAACCCATTACTCTTTTTGGGTGGCAATGGGTACCCGTAAAGATCCTTATTCCCATCAAACGAACTGGCATTGAATCGGGGCAAATTTCCGCTCCGGTTACCCAGTGAGGCTGGTATCGGACCCGATAATCTATTGTTGGATACGTCGAAAACTGATAGCCGTACAAGGAGGCCCAGTTGCTGCGGGATAAGCCCATTAAGCTGATTATCATGAAGATCGATGACGTTGAGGTAAGCGCAAATGGCGAGCTGTTCAGGAATTGGGCCTGAAAGTTGATTAGCTGAGAGGTTGAGAACAGCCAGATTGACTAGGAACTGGAGTTCCAGAGGTATTGGGCCGGAGATTGCGTTGGAGGAGAGGTCAAGAGCTTGGAGATTGGTGCAATTAGAGAGATAAGGAGAAATGGTACCTTTAAGCGAGAGATTCGAAAGGGACAATTTGTAGATGCGGCCATTGTTACAAGTTGCCCCTTGTAGATATGAAGTGAACCCATCACAAGGTTTAGCGAAGGAAGATTTAGTCCAGTTTTGAAGATTCTTCAAAGGGTCTTGTAAAGATTGACTGAGATGGGTCAAGCACATCTCATCGTTTGGATCTGGTGTACAAAAAGGGAAAATAAGAAGGAGCACAAGTAGGTTGCTCCAAATACCCATTTAACTAAAGGTGGAATGAGAAACGAGAAAAAAACTCTTGGCCAAGAGTGAGAGAAAATCAAGAATTTTGTAGGAGGTGGTGGCTCTCTTTTTTAGTCTTTCTGAAATTTGTGTAGTGTTGTCAGCAAACAACGTTAGCAGCGGCTGAGGCAGAGCCGCAGAAAGAGAGAGAAAGGACGAAAAAAAAAAAAAGAGAAAGGAGGCTTGTGTTCTCTCTTTTTCTTTTTTTGTTTAAAAAAAAGTTTGTGGGAAAATTGGAGAGAAGAAGCAACAAAAAAAGAAGAGGGATTTCTGTTATTCCATTCTATGACTGTACCAATTAATTTATAGTAATAGAAAAAAGGGGAGGGGGTAGAGAATTAATAAAAACTAAAAAGTGTCGTGTTGGTGTGGTTCTGAGGCCTGAGGAAGAGAGAATGAGTTATTTCATTCATTTATTTAAGTCATACTTTATGTAATGGTTTGAGGCCAAATAAGTGAGAGAAAGAGATGTGATTTTGGGGCCAGGCAGCAGAGCACTCATTCTACAATGGCAAATCACCAAAGAAAATTAAAGAATTGGAAGAGTGTTAGGTGAAAGTGAAAGGAGAAGGGGAAAATAGAAGCACAAGAGAGAGTGCGCATTGAGTTAATTCATTTTTTGTGTTGTGGAGCACACTTGAACGACTATGAAAACGACTATTCCATTTTTTGTCCTCTAAACACTTGAGGCTACATAACCTTTTTTTTGGTTTCTACAGATTTCACTCGTTATTTTTTTTCTAAGGATTTGCATTTAACTTTTATTCAATTCTAAAAGTTGCACATCTTTGCGCCCTTTCCTTATTCTTTCATGTAATTACTAATATCTTTCGGAACGTGCACTATTTCACTATAAGCACAAAGTAATTGCGAGCTTTCAAGTAAAATTAATATTGTCGCTAATATGGGAACCAAGGAAAAAAGACGGGAGTGCCGTAGCATTTAGTTAAATTTACCCTAAATTCTTCAGCCAAGTGATCCTAAATGGATGCAAACGATCGTATACCAATATGGGCATACATTATTTTGGTTGAATGCTTTAATTCATATGAGAAAAATTAAACAAACTAAACAAGTGTGCCAATAAGGTTGGACCTGTAAATAATTGAACGAGATAGACCGAGGCAAAATTTGTGAACAATTAAATAACATAAATTAATCTTGTCAATGTAGCATGATTCATGAACAATTTTTTTTTTTTTAAAAAAAAATTATACCTAAAGTCATAACCCTGTCCACTATAGGAAAAACACAAATTATGATGGAATATTTGTGACGGACTAATTCATCACAATTTTATGATGAATTTGATACGATTTTGTAATAGAATTCATCTATATGAACAAATTTGTGATACTTGAAGAATAAAAATCACACTTAAATTCATTCACTCACCCGACATAATTTTCATTATTTTGAATGATTGATAGTGATTCTTGTAGATATAGAGAAGCCACAAATAAATAAATAAAAACCTAGTACTCAATTGAGACTCATGATTATTATTCACATGATTAAATTAGTACTACTTGATGTTTGCAGATCTAAAGAAAAAACCATACAAAAAAAGAAAAGAAAAAGAGGCGGAAGCATATAAAATTTTATGTATCGATTAAACATAATTAAATGATATCCCTTATAAAAAGAAAGTCATTTTTTGGCTTAATGTAGATACTACTGAATAAATTTTTTCCAGAAAAAAAGAGAAGAAAATGGTGCCCAGAAACAGAAAGAGAGGAGTTATAACTGAATTATCTCACACCATACCCTTTTTTTAATGCTTTATTACATTTCTTGTCTATACATTCTTAAATTAATGATGCCTTTTTCTTTTGAAGACTCTCTTTTCCAATTTCTTAGTTCATTTGAAAAATATTTAGTAGAAATTAAATGATTAAATTAATTGGTGTACCTAATACCCTACTAATTGCTTCAATGTTCAACTATTGTCTAAGTAGCGCTCACATGTATTGCATGTGACTATAATTAAATAACAGTAATATAATAATTAATTAGAAGGGTTAAAAAGAAAAGAAAAATAATAAATCAAGCCAAAAAAAAAAATCTTCTGACATTGTTCCTTCCTGCCTCAGTGGAATGTGGCTAACCTTAAACTAATCCAAATTAATTATACTGTTACTCTCTCACAAAATAATTAACGAGTTCAATTTTTACTGTTTTCACTTTTCTCAAGCGAGACCCCTTAACGTAATATATATTTTTATTTAAACAAGTAACATTTATTTCTATTTTTTCCCCTTTCCTTCTGGAATCGTATGTTCAATTCTTCATTTGTTTTAACTTTTAATTGGAATTTTCTAAAAATTATTGTGTTTCCTATTATTACCAACTCAGAATTATCTGTCCCAATTTATAGTACAAAACCTTAGTTGCACAGAATCTCCACTTTTGATGCCGTATCCGTATCGGATTCTCCAAAATATCCTACTTTAGATAAAACTGTTGACCTTTTTAAAGAATCCGAGAAACATAGATAAAAACTATTTGCAGGTTTATTTTCACTTTTTTTTTTTGGGTTGAGGTGAAAGACATTCAACCCATCGTAGCCCAATCCAGTTAGCCCATTAAAATCTATTCTCCTAATCAGCCCACACCAACCCAATTACCAATCCTTTTAAGAAAAAAGTTACTACTTCAAATACTGTTTAGTTAACAAAGCTGAGATAATTTAGGGAATGTGGAAGAATAAATAACCCATAGACATTGTAAATGGTTTGAGCTAGAGGAAAATTTGCTTTCCTTTGTATAACTATAACCTAAAAATCACAAAATACTGAAAACATTTATAGAGAGAAAAATAAAAAATAAAATTGTGAAAGGTCAAAAACTATATGTCATGTGATGTTACAAGAATCCAGGATTAATTTCTACAAAGAAACACACTGTTGGGGTGTGGGTTGAAACTTGAAAAATGATGGATCAATATTCATGGGTCAACTAGGCCAGACTAAAAAAGTTTAGGGACCTACCATTCATGGAAGAGGATTAAATCAGATATTATCGTTATCTCAAAATTTCACATCAAGTTATATGAAATTGCGTAAGACACTGGTTTATCATGTTTGTTTTAAAGTCCCTTTCCCTTAGCTGTTTTTGTATTTTTATTAAATATATAATGGCAGAGCTTAACCTTAATAGTACTTCCAAAATTATAAGTTCAGAATTTATTTTTGGTAGTTTTCTTAAATACATTTATGTTTCGTATGGGGTTCGATTGGATATTAACTAATTAACACACTCTAACTGCCCTAGAAACAAGGGCAGACATACCATGCCGATTATGGTGTGCATTTGACCGAATCCATTAGTTTGAGTCAAAACTCTATTTTTGTTTTAAGGATCGATTTTAAAACAAAAATTCTTTAAATTTTAGAATTCATTAATTTTAAACTATTAGAATTTATAAGATACATAAACTTCAAATTTTAAATTCGCTATGGTTCGGAAAAGAGGCCCATGGAATATTTTGTGGGCGTAAAATGTGGGCCTATATATGCCTCCTTCGAATTTCTTAGGCCCTTGCTTTTATTGTCATGTGGAGTCTCCAATAAATCAACAAAGTGCAGTAGTAGTACCTGGTCCCTCAGACAACAAATATCCATTTCCTTGGCCAATAACATCTTCATTCTCCCTTTGTCACTTCACTTGCTACCAAGTCTTCTTGGAATATGCTAGACAATGTCATTTTTTGTGCATGCATGTGTGAGAGAGATTGAATATTACTTGTGTTCTTTGTCTGTTGAAATAGGAACATTGCTAATAAAATCAATTGACACCACGTAATTACCCCATTTTTTCATCCGTGGCAAATTGAGGATTTAGAGTCAATGAGATCTGTATAAAAATTAGATTTTTCTATAACAATAAAGTTTTCTTTGGAATCGATTTTCAGGTTGTGTTATAATTGTTTGTCCTCTATCAAACAAATGATGTTGTTATAAAAAGAATGGATGGTACTTGAAATTTTTTGGAGATCCACTTGTGACTTTGATCAAGTGATTGAGGATGCGTGTGAAGAAGAGTACAAAGGTGAATGCTACTTAACATATAGCAAATGTAGGTACATACATGTGCTCTCGGTAAAATTGGTCAGCTGGTGAACAAGTCCATTCAATGTCGTACGTACTAAGTAACAGGGCTTATATATATATATATATATGGAGCACTATTGATAACGACATTCATGGTGGATCTAGCTCAAGGGTGTAATAAGTAGTACAATTCAATCCTTTCATTATTTGGTATGTATATTTTCCACTTGTGTCTTACCATGGACAAATAATTGGAAATGGTGGATCTCCACTTATTTCAAGTGCCTTACATTATTGGTCATCACTATGTTTCTTATTCTCTTTTCTTTTGAAGTGATATATAGGAATTATTAGAAAAGATGTCCTTGTTTAACCACATATTGTAATTAATTGTCCTTGTTATTACACTTCATTTTTAAAAAAAAAAAAAATCCTCGCCCCTATCTTTTTTGCTCTCTTGATGACTAAAACTGCAACTTTAAGGTCAGAGGAGTAAAGCGCTTACCATCTAAGCAAGCCCTCTTTGTCAAAACTGGTCTTCATAATCCTAGTTATGTTAATTAAATTTGCATCCAGGAGAGTAGTGGGTGCTATTTAGCACTCTTCTAACTAATGTTCCAAGGTTAGGGAAGAAGACAATTGTGTCAAAATCTTCTCGAAATACTTGGTATGACAAAGTTCAAACATGCGGCAACCTCATAGATCATTGATGTGGAGAGATTGTTGTCTGGTTGGATATTATGGTCGACAAAACTTTTTATCCAGAATTTGGTCCCGATGGCGATTTACCAACTCTGGGGAAGCACACGTAACAACATTTTTTTTTCTTTTCTATTATTAGGCTGACCTGAAAAAGAAAGGAGAAAACTAATCAATAATGACTTCTTGTGGTACTTATTATGAGTCTCCACCTTTCTCTTAGTACCACCAATCGTTTGCCATTTATTGATTTGTTTTTCTGATATTCAAGATTTAGTGAGTTGGCCAATAAGCTTGTGGGACTAATTCTATTGCTGGCAACAGTTGTGAGAAATGGAGTAATAGATTTGTTTTTCTTTTCCGATTTAAACTTGAGACATTTCGATTTAAATTGTCACCTTCTGACTATTGAAACATCATGATACTATGAAATGATGTTTTAGTAATGGCGAATTCTAAATTTGATTAATCTAAACTATACATTTCCTTACTTGAACGTCACAGTAGTACTTAATAAGCATAATTCCTTGTTTTAATTTGACGTCATTTCAAAATATAGTTCAGTATCATGTTGTGTAGCTACACAAAAGATGCTTTACAACTTTGGTAACGGTTTTTCAATATTGGGTAGCGAAAGTTAATTTTGAAGTGACTAAATAAATATACAAAGATTTATGCAGCACGGCCTTTAATGTGGTCCTAAAATCAGCAATTCGTGCACTTACACCTTGATTATCGATACGAAATTAAAACTTAGCCAAAAATTGATTTTGATGCATTTCAAGTCGGAAATAGTTAGCGCATCAAAGATGTATCTTGCTAGGAGCGTCCAGTTTACAGGCTTAACAGAACTTAGGCCCATTATATTGGGCCGTTCTCGATGTTGAGCCCATGCAATTTTCGTATCCAGCAAAGAATGGTCACACTCTATTATAACCTGCACTGCATTATTCATCTATGAAATAGAAGTTTTTAATAGATTTGGTTTGATGTGACGATAACATTTGAACATAGCATGTTCATGTATTTGTGCTTGTCCCTTCACACTTTCGACACCTCTAACCAAATTAGACAGAATAACTCTATGGTAAAATTATATAACAATCTAGAATAATATTATTATTATTATAGCTATAGCTAAGTAAACTGAAAGCCCCTTGCTGATTGACTCAATTTTTGAAAAGATTATTCACATTTACATAATTGAGCCTAATAGTGAAGAAACACTAATGTTTGTAAGGTCAACATGAGACTAAAAATATGATGATTACTTAGTTAACCCGATGCCGGAATGAAATGAAAAGAGTATATATTCATGCCGACAGGACATTATAATAAGATTCTCAATAATGCGTGCACACGGGGGTTAATATTACAGTACCATGAAAGGACTACGTTGTTGATAATGTATTTCCCTATTATTGAAGACACATTGATTACCCTCACCCTGTTTATTTCACCAACATCTTGCTGTACCAGGGGAACACTTCTGATGCTAAATATCCTTAAAACTTATACTAAAACCAAAATTCCCGTTCATATTTAGCTGTTAAGATTTGAGAATCGCAAACCACAGTACAGCTGCGTCTGGAATTTAATGATCTGCTAAAACATACTAGTACTAATTTCATTTAAATGCCAGCAGCAGAGTGGGGTTTTGCAAAGTTTTCTTTGTGGAAACATGGAAGTAAAATATCAACGTTATAAGAAGTTTTACAAATTAGAATAGAATAACTGTGAAAAATTAAAGTTAATTTTTTGGAGTTACAAAAAATATCTTAGATATTTAGTAGAACTTTCTAGAATTTGGTAGAGTAAATATCTTTGATATTTATACTTAAGAATAATCTAGACGTTCTAGATACTTAGAGTAAAGTATAGAATAATCTAGATTCTTGTTAGATATTTAAAAGACAAGATCATCTAGATTTTTCTTGTAGATATATCTAGAATAATTTCTAGAAGCATCACCACACTAGTATAAATAGGAGATGGCCTTGTACATTTGTATTCAAGGAAAAATAAAAGCACTTAAAGAGTCTTCTTCCATTACAAAGTTCTTCTTTCCAAATTCTCTTTTTAAGTTTCTAGCTTCCTCTTCTTCTTTAGTTGAATCTTTCGATCTTAGTTAACGATCTTGAGTTAGCAGAAGGTTTCCCGAATATACTTTTCTTCTGCTATTCTCATCAATAACTTTGTGTACTTTTTTAATTGATAATATCAGTTATATATATAAGATCATTTATAGAAACCCGGCATTATTTTTCATTTAGATAACGATAAAAATGTTTTTATTTCTTTGTTTTTTTCCAATTTGAAGTAGATTAACTGAATAAGCATTTGGAAATAAAAAAATATTATGTGTTATTATTTGGAAAAAATCATTTTACTGTAACCCATTAAGTAATTGTAAGAGCAGTTTTTGACCACCAAACTATTAATAACATGGGATTTTTTAGAACAAATTATTAATTGAAAATATTTTTGACTTTTTGTTCAATTTCACATAGTTGAATTATTTTTATTTTTATAATAACCACGGCTTACTAAGTTCACTTTATTTACAATGACAATCAAAATTCTCAAATCAGTACCTTATCAGTTATCACATCCTTGATAGAGAAATGATGGGGGAAAAAAGAAAATTGGTGCATCAGCTGGTCATGTACGGATCTACTAATGCATAATATTAGAAAAATTGGGTCATTATTTGCACATATCAATGCAAATTCAATGTCTCAATTATTCGACAATCAAATCTTCTCTTTGACTTAAAAAAATCTTCCTTTACTAGTATCTTTTTCTTTAGCACCAGCTGTTAAGTGATGTATCCAAACCCTTTTTCATTGTATGAAATATTCCACTGCTAACTGGACGGAACGTTTTATTCCAAATCCTTTACTTTTTTTGGTTATGCTTTATATAGATAAGAGTAAGTTTAGACTTTTAGCTACTTTGATTTCCTCTTTACCAGCATATTAATTAGTCCAATTTGAAACAATACAAAAGCAAATTGAAATGATGAATTAATACAAAATTATATAGCACCCTATTCTTCCGCTTGACTAACAGAGATAAATTAATAAATATAAAATATTTGCTCTCTCAACTCAAGTAGCTTAATTAAAATTTTCAACAACAATTTTCAAACAATTCAATATGATATCAAAACGGTAAAACTTTTTATGTTTTCATATTCATGGTCTGTGACAGGATTAAATTTTAAAATGAAACGATTGACAATTAAACAGAAGAAGGTGGACAATATTAAATGTTTTAATTTGTGTGTCTAACTATTTCTTTTGTTTTTTTTTTTTTGACAATTCTTTAATTTTCGGTTGGAGGGAGAATTTTTACTTTACAAAATAAGGGGTCCCCAAAAATTTATTAGCAATATGGAATGAGATTAGGAACTAGAGAAAGAAGATGCAACAAATTAATTAGAAGCTAAAGTCAATTAATAAACCAGCAAAGATCCTAATTGGCAATCTATTTTGCTTCTTTTTTTGAAAAATAAGCTGGCACGTTCATCACCTTTAGAGAAAGTTGATGAAAGAAAGAAATCTTGTAATGATGTTTTAAGAGGAAAAAAATGGAATTACATAGGAGAAAAGACAGCATTAATTCCTGTTATGGTCAAGGCCTCAAAAGTTAAAGCTAAAGATCACATCTTTGCATTATTAGCAACATATTGAGCTGTTTTTGTAGTTAATATAGGTCCACAAATAGAATAACACTAATTATAAATTGGATTTTTCTAAATAGTCAACCATTTCGTACAATTTTAACTCATTCATTCATCCATTCATAGATAGAAGTTGGCAAATTGTGCTTTTTGGAACTATCATCAACTTGCATTTAGAAAACAAATAAAAGAAAAAAAAAAAGATACTGAAATTTGGATGATGTTAGCATTAAGCATCTGTCCATGCAGCAAAAACAGGGACGTTAGGCCTTAACTGGGCTGATGAGATCCAAGAGGTGATATTAGTTGCTGGACTAGAGATTAGCTTTGGTGCAGATTGAGGCATTGCGAAATTATGCATCAAATGGCCATTGTTTTTGGCAGGGCTGACTTCTCGCGAGCTGCCAAGGCTAGTTACTAGCGAAGAATCATTTGATAAGTGAGTGTTAATTCGCGCAGATTCATCCATCTGACCTTGTAGTATAGTAGAGCTCATTGTGTTTGTGTCGATTCCAGGAGAGGAAGACTGATAAAGTGACATTGTCCAATCTACTGCATTTCCATTTTCCTCTTTATTTTGGATATTAACTTCACCCTGATGGCTAGCATTTGCAATAAGGTTTTGATTACAGATTTCCTTGCTTGTTTCTGTTTCTTTTTTTCTCCTAGCTAAGTCCCCAGCAAGAAGGGTGTTACTAGCCATAATACGCTCCACATCGTACCTTGATATATCAAAGTTAGTCACAGCATTTACACCGCGAAATTTAATTGCAGCAATGTCATAGGCCTCAGCAGCTTCTTCTTGGGTGCCTGCAGTATTGATCCAAGAGTTTAACTTGTATACACGGACAAAAATAAAAGGATCATGTTTCATCACTTAATAGATAACTACAAATAATAGTTCTTAAAAGTGAGACTAAATTATTGATCCAATGAGATTGAATCAGAGACAGCTTTGCTGAAAAGTCAGCCAAAGTATATGCAGGAGCAGTTTTCATTCAGGGAAGTGTATAACAAAACAAAAACAATGAGGGGAAAAGAACAAAAAGAGAGAGAACCATATTTAGACTTAGATTAAGCAGTAAAAAGTGAAAGATTCCCATAAAAAAAAGACAGCCTTATGAGTAAAATCCAGCCTTGCTGACATAAAGTTCTCTTATTGGTTCTTGATCAGCCTTACTACCAACTTTAAGACTTGGCATTTTTACTAACAGATAAAGATTTAGTATAAAATTGACTTTATAGTATAGAACACTCCTTATTAACAGGTTAAACTGATCTTATCTGTAATAATAAGAAAAAGTAGTATCACAGAGCATGGTAATGGTAGAATGTACTCACTAAATGTCCCCAAATAGAGGTCCTTGTTCCCGGCCACTCGGCCGATACGAGCTTGCCATCTCCCGTGCTGATGGTGTCTGCTAAAGCCAAAACGAGAAAAAAGAGTGATTTTCAAATTTTGTAACAAAAAAAAAAACTCCTTAATAAAATTGCAGACTTAAATTGTAGTGAGTATCAAACCTTGTCACTCCTCTATACATTGAAGCACCTCTTGAAAATCCACTACTCTTTCTGCAGAAATTGGGACAAATCAACATGAAAACTGATTAAGTACGGAAAAAAAAATATAACGATAGATTTTATGACAATACATTTAAGCAGATAAAGACCTAACCTTCTCAAGTGAGCTACATATTCTTGCCTTGTCATGTTCTTCATTTCTTCAAGCTCTTGTTGATAATTTTCCAACTGCATTCGACATTCAAAAAGAAAATTAGAGTACTAAATAACAGCATAAACAAAAAAATTACATTGGTAAATGATCAATTTTTTTTAACCCTCCCAACTTACACAACCTTAGGGTTAGTGGTGGCGAGTATTTACTATCTGAACAATCTAATACCGCTTACCGGGAAATTAATGTGTGTGGAGGGTCCCCAGTACTTCAGTGCTGCTAAATCATATGATCTTGCAGCTTTATCTTCCATGTCATATCCACCTAATTTATATGATCATTTGATTAATAACAAGATATATACGCACTCATGGCTCAATCATTTCAAAGAGAAATATAAATCAGCGTTTACCTAGATAGACTGAATGAACCGACATGCATCCCCAGAAATAATCATGAAGAAGTTGAAAAAGAAACATTTTTATATCAGTAAAGAGAATAATTCATCAGAAGATATAAAAAAAAATATGTTTGACACGAACCTTGTCTTCCTTTCCTGCTCTGTCCTTCTTTCTTACAACTGTTGTCCCATAGATGAGCTTCGTATCTACCAGTCCATCTATGCCTAAATTAATTTAGATGTAAAAATCAGTATATTTATTACTGTAATCAGATAACATATTAAGTTATTACTTCAAAATAAGAGTAATTAATTACCTAGTGACTCCCCGATACTGTGAGGTTCTTTGTCCAAATGTATCAATAGACTTTCTATGAACAATTTGCTTTTGATTATTCGCCTTCTCAGACCCTCTTTTCTTTGTTTCAATGGCAATACAGTCTGTGACAGTTGGAGAGATTTGTTGTGTTTGTGTCCCAGTAACGCAGCTTGATTGAGAGCCAGGGCTCATTGATAAGCTAAGGGACTTAAAATCTCCATATGTCATTGCACCAACAGAACTAGATTCTGCACCATTATCAGCCATGCAGCCTATCATATTTTGCTCCAATGCATGTCCTGTTTGATTTTGATAGTTTCTTGACACCCAGTTATTCATACCAGACATTTCATCACCTGTCATTGTTGGAACCTGAAGATTGCTGCACTCTGTTTTCCCCTGTTCTGTTGAGTGATACAGTTCATGTCCTCTAAATACTGAAAAATCAGGGTAGTTCTGTTGTTGCTGCTGATGTCTGGCGTTTTCTTGAATATGGTTCAAGAAATCTTGGCTATTGGTGGTCTCATTTTCTTGATTTTGGTTATAGTAAATGTTGTGTAAACTGTGAGCCATACCTCCTCTGTTACAACCTTCATAGTGATGAGACCCCATTGCTGCATCACCAAAGAAGTCTTCCAGTTTAGGTGTTGAACTTACCATACCTTCAAAAATAAAGTCAAAGAAGATTCCATAAATAAGCACAAAAAAAAAAAAGGAACCCCATTTAAAGAAGGCAAGTTTTGAGCAGAAACCTTGTGGTTGTTGTGGCCCGTTGAAACCTTTCATAATGCATAATGAACCATCAGACTTGAGAGGCATAGCTGATAAAGAAGAGAAAAGGGTTGCATTGTCACCTTCATAGTACATAGCTGGATAGTTGAGATGAGTTGGAGAAAATCTAATTGGCACTGAACTTTGAACATCACTTGATGAACCAGGTTGAGTACTGTGATGGTGATCAGTAAGAGGACCCTCTAAGCTGTTTATGTGAGGGGAAAGTGAAAAACCAAGCCAGTTGCTGTTGTTGCTGTCATCATTACTCAAAGACTTCATCTTTGTTACTATGAAATTGAAAGAAAAAAAAAATCCTGTCACTTTTAAAGAGATTCAGAGCAAGTTCTTCTTGGAGCAAAGCAAGTCAATCATTGGGAGACAAATAAACTAATCATACTCACAGCCTTTCTTTTGTTCCCCACCACACCATTTTCAAACTCATTTTCTATTTTTGTTTTCTAGCTGTGGACTCTCTAAACACAACTAAATACTAGTTGGGCTATATGTGTGTGAGAGTGTGTGTGTATATATATCCCACTAAAAAGATTTGCAAAGAGAAGAAAGCAAGTCCCTTTAAACTAGTAAACAAAAAGAATGATCTCCAGCAAGAAATGCCGGGCATCCTTCCTGCATTCCATTGGGATCTGTGTTTGAGAAAGACATCTTCTTTTGCTTTTTCTTACGCTCCACTCTGCATCCTTCTCTTGCTTTTGCTTTTCTCTCTTTTGCTTTCTATACATGTACTACTACTTAAGAAACATTGTTGATTAGAATCGAAATTAGTGCTTCTACTGTGTATAATGAGAAATAACCAACAAATTAATGTGTCTGCCTGCAACTTATTTGAAAGAAAATAAGAGCTGAAATAAACTGTGCAATTAAAGTACGCACCAGCCACACTGGTTTAATTGTGTTGAACAAAATTAAAATCAAACTCCATATTGTATCTGTTGAAATTTAATGAGTAACAAGTGAAAACATTAATGGTGATTTTAGTAAACGTGTCAGAGGAAAAAGACATAAAACTACAAAGATAGTATTAATAAGACATGATATAACAATCAATTAGCTGTGGCCTATTGCCTTTTACAGTCATCCAACTGCATCAGCGAAGCTTAGCTTTAGATTTTCAACATATGCAGAAACACATACCGTCCATCTGGTCAATTAACAGCCTGCATATACACTACTCTACTTTATTCGTTTTTCTTTTCTTTTTTTTTCAATCAGTTTGATGGGTTCACATATTAAAACTGCACATAGCACGGGCAAATTTTTCAAAAAAATCTTCTTTTGCTGCCTTTATTAATTTAGGATCCGTTTGGCCATGCGATATGGTATCATGATACGAAATCATGATATGGTATCATGAGATGAAATTGAAGTTTTGTTTGATCATGCGATATGAAATTTTTGTGTTGTATATTTTCTCATAAACATAAAAATCTTATAAGTTGTAAAAACTATTAAAATAGTCCTAATTGTTTTTTCAATCTTATCAAATAAACAAAAATTTATAAAATCGCATAATAAATTATTACTAAGTTATTTGTTCTCCACTTAAGTAATTGTTTCATCTAACATTAATTTAATTTTTTTTTAAATTGAATATAAATTGTAGTGTACTAGTCTTTAATACAATCCTCCCACATAATACATACAATTTTCTCACGTTGAACTTGCATTTCTCGATCATGTGACCGAGAAGACGAACCAACATTGTTACTTTGAGCCATTTGTTGGTCAATATCATCCGCAACTACATTTTCATGCTCATAGACCATAAATATTTCATCACTTTAACAATCGGTTGGTGTGAGTTAAAGTAACTATATGTTGGTGAGAATAATAAATTTTATGTCGATGAAAATAATAAATTTTAAAAAGTAATGATGTGATTATAAATTTTATTTACATATGAAATAAATGGTTAGTAGATATAAATGTGGGGTTGTTTAAACAAAATATAAAGTTATGGATCAATTTTTATATTAAAAATATCTCAAATCATGATATGGAATTACCATATAATTCCATATCATGGTTTTTGGAGAATATGGAATCACATCTCATGATATGGAATCATGAGATGGAATTAAAATCGCATGTCTAAACGTTGATTCCATCTCACGATACCATATCGTGATATGGTATCGCATGGCCAAACGCCTACTTAGTATTCTACCAGGCATTAGTCCATTGCAAATTGTGACTATGAGTTTCTTTGTGGCATAGTTAAATCTTTAATATGGAGTCCTCTTTCTAAGAGAACATTAGTTTTACCCAAGGGAAAACTTTTTGGCTCGTAAATAAATTTAGTCAATATCAATGTGATGATCAAACAACGAATGAAAATATAAAAAAATAAGGTGAAGTACCAGTCAAATCACTTTTCCTAAGCATCTTTTTTAGTTATTTTTTTTTCTTGGAGAATTACGTTGGGTGCAATAATATAGAGGTGAATTTCTGAATGTACCAAGGGAAAGATTTTGCACTGGCTTGACTATTCCTAAATATTGCATGCAATTTTGCATGAAATATTCCACGGAGACAAATTTTCCAGTAAGAATGATTTTGCCGATACACTAAGTAAAGATAGAGAATGGAATGTGGGAGAGGTGACCCTTTTTTGATTGAAGTAATGATGAGTAACTCCACCAAATACACAACGGGCCAATAACAATTTGTCTAAAGTGCATGGCCTAACAATTTTTTTTTTTATAAAGGTACAGTACCTCTTTGCTACCCCAACAAAAATTGCTTTCTTTCATTTTCATGTCCATTTGGCTGTTGAAACAGATGGGTAGTGGAATGTGGATAGGGGTCTCTATTTTTTGCTCTGTCTTCTTTGAATAGGCCCTGTCAAATGACCCTTTTTTGGATAATGTGGTTTACCTGTATATTAAGGGTTCCCCATCCTTTATTACTACTAAGACCATTTGTGCCCAGCAAAATTGAGACAACAGTGTGTTATACTACTTGTAGCTGTAATGATATTACACATGACCAATTATTAACTTGGTCTCAGAAGAGAAGGGCTTAAGAATTAACCTATATTGGGCTTTATAAGGAGTACTCGTTTTGGTGCTCATGATAGTACGAGTCCGGTGTCACTTTAAAGCGCCCTTAAACATGTGGGGGGTGCCATCTAGTAGTACTTAATATGCCCAGCCAAAGTGTTCGACTATATGTCGCTCAACATCCAACACTTAATATTAGGTTATTCCGTTATTGTAGTTGAGAGACATTTTCAATCAATATTTTCAACGACAATTCCCCTATCACAACAAACAACTAGATTTTGGACGGATCCATTTTTTCTTCTTAATCTATTATTCAAGGGAGAAGAATATAGTTGTAGGATATGACCATCACTTCAATAGATTAAAAGGCATGTGGAAATAACACTGATCATGATGAGTTAAAAAAAAAAAAGAGTAGCAATTGTTATTACACCTTAATGACCTTGCGATTCAACTTGAATCTGGTCGATAAGAACAAATCTCTTGCCCAAAGAGGGGACCAAGAAAGTAAAGAAAAAAGTCCAATCATATGCCCAAATTCAATCACCTTTGGTGGTTTTGGACTCAACACCTTCTTTGCTACATGTCTAGCAAATACTGATGCATCAGTCGCTTTACTCCCTTGAGAAGCCTTTGCACGCTCAATTATAGCTTCTTTAAAATTCTTGTAAAGTTTCCACTCATAGTTCTGCAATCTTTCCACACTATTATTCCCAAAACTTGACCTTATAGCACCCGGGACCACAATAATTACATCTATATTAAACGGGCTTAACTCAACCCTCAAAGTGTGCGACATAGAAAAAACCGCAGCTTTACTAGCACAATAAGACCCTGCCCAAGGGGTGGACACTTTTCCCACAACACTCCCTACATTCACTATACTTCCACTGCACCGCGATGCCATGTGAGGGACTACTTGTTGAACCATCCTTAATTGCCCCAATGCATTAATTTCATAAGATTTTCGGATTGCATCCAAAGGCAACTCGGCTAAAGGCCCCGTGCTTCCTATTCCAGCATTGTTGATCAAGATATCTATATGCCCACATTTGGATATAATTGAATTCACAGCAGATTCTACGCTTTCGTCCGACGCAACATCTAGCTCAAGTGTCTCAATTTTATCTGATTGTAGATCTATCATATCAGACATTCGTGGGGCTACATCAGATGCAAAAACTCGGCAGTTTTGTTCAGCAAATGCTTTGCAATATTCGTAACCAATGCCACCCTTGGCACAACCAGTGACTAGAACAACTTTTTGGTCACCCATAATTTATCGTTCAACGTCTAATTCATTTCTCTAGTAAATTTTATAAAGTTATTAGCTGAATATATTATCTCTGTGTTCTCCGCCAGTACCTAGGAATGTACTAGCATTAAAGAATATGCTAACCCATATTCGTCAAGATATATTAAAGTGGCCGGCCAATTAGTTGACGTAAATGCATATTGTAATACAGAGAGAGGGCAAATTTATGCGCCTATTTTTTTTTTTTTGTTACGCTGCCAATTGAGTTTGTAGGAAATAATAACCATAAAAGTTCTTATTTGGATTAGTGACACATGTTTTAGGTTAAATTAAATGGCTAAGATTTAGTTATCCAAAATAAATCTCTAATTATGATTTAAATAATAAGTACATTATATATTTAATTTTAAAAATTATTGTAAATATAGGAAAAAAGGCTCTCCTAATTTTTTTTCGCCTAGGACATTTTTTTAATTTTCTTTTCAAATTAATCATTTTATTGCATCTTAGAGCCTAGAGGAAATAGGGCGAAAATAGGTGAAATAAAATAGGATAAACAACATCATGCGTAAAAACAATTTAGGAAGAGAACTGTTTCCTATGTTGCTAAGAATTAAGATTATGGGAGTATAATAATTTTTAAAATCAAATATATAATGTATTTATTAACTAATTCATGGCTAGAGATTTACTTTGGACAGTTAAATCTTAGTCATTTAATTTAACTTATGTCATATAATCATTAATCCATATAGGAGAAAATAGAGAGAATAGAAATGAAGAGGAGCAAATTTCAAAATTATTGACGTTGATCAGCAACATGAAAAAATTATGCGTCTATTTTTTTGCTGTACTTTCTAAAGAATACATATGTATTATTATTTGTGGTTATTCAATGAACTTGGTGCTGAATTATTGACAATAAATAGTAATAATTACCAGAAGTAGAAACACTTCTCTAAATCATATTAAAATATTTTACTCTTTTTTTTTTCGAATGCGAGGTCTACCGTTAGTGGACCTCGATGGTACTCTTTTCAATAATATATTCCAATACAAGCTGAGTTAATTCTCAATCGTACATGACCAAATTACATACTTCAATAAAGGAAAACTTCGGATTCTTTCAACAACAAAAAAAAAATGGAGAGGAAAAATATATATCAGCAGAAAGGAAAGTTGATAAAAATGAAAAAGAAATATCCCATTTTTCCCATCTAACATTTGTCAAAGTCGAATTAAATTCATACCCAATACGTAGAAAATAAAGATAACGTTTTTGTCGAGAGCAATAAAGAGCTGAGGTTAAGACTGGGTTTCCAAAAGAGTGAATTCATATAACAGTAGAGTTGTGTTTATATGGATAGCACGTAATCAGGTCTCCTGTTCAAATTTCGTCTAACGAAAAATATATTATGCAATTTTTTTCAATTTGGCATAAGTACAACTACTCAATAAAATAGTGGAAGTACGCACAAATTACTCAATGAATTAGTGGAAATATGCACAAATTGATCGGAACACTAGCTTAATTAAAAGTTCGGAAAATGATTAAAATTGCCCCTGAACTATGTGAAAGAGACCATTTATACCCTTCGTTACATTTTGGGATAAAAAATGTCCCTGTTGTTATCCTAAGAGACCACAAATACCCTGAAGAGTTAACACCCCAAATTTTTATTGGCATGGCAAGCCACGTGGGACTAATCCTTCCACCTAGCGTTGCCAACTAGGATTCACTACAAAAGAACTAGACCTTTAGCGGCGACAACAGTCGCCACAAAAGCCAAGAAAATCGTCACTAAAAGTTTTTAACTTTAAATTTTAATGTTGTGTTTTTTTTCTTCATTGTTTTTAAAAAACAAAAAAAGATATCGATTAAGTAGGAGTTTGAAGACACTGTATGTTTTATATTTATGTCATATGTAATTTTATAAAATGTACAATGATGCATTATATAGTAGGAGATTTGAATCGAGAAGTAATTTTGATGATTTTTCGTAATAATATTGGATGTTTTTAATATTGACATGGCAAGTTATTTATTTTAGAAAATTAGGTTGCAATCGAAAATTAATTATCATATTTTTTTGTTGAAAAAATAGGTTTTACTAGCGAATGGTTGTTGAAGCGTTAGTCGCCACTAAAAATCACTCATAACCTTTAGTGGCAATATTTTGAGAATTTGTGGCGACTTTGTCACCACTAAAGGTCAAGTTCTTTTGTAGTGAATCTTAGTTGGCAACGCTTAGGTGGAGGGATTAGTCCCATGTGGCTTGCCACGTCACTAAAAATTTGGGATTTTAACTCTTGAGAGTTTTTGTGGTCTCCTGGGATAACGGCGGGGGTATTTTTAATCCCAAAATATAATGAAGGGTATAAATAGTCTATTTCGCATAGTTTAAAGGCAATTTTGACCCCTTTCCGTTAAAAGTTTAATGTGGTGGAGGGGGATGTTAAAGGATTAGTCCAGTGAATTCAGGTGGGTACAGAAAATCCAAGCAAAATCTAAATTAAGATGAGAGGAATGGCAAATGAGGAGTCAACAGAAAAAGTTAAAGGTATACAGCAACCTAACTGAGAACGACCATATAACGCTGCAGTGCCCTGCCCCTATCCTTGATATCAAAAGTTATTTCATCTACTTCCCCTTTTTAGTGAGTGAGACTTATCCTTTCTTCTCCCCAATTAAAGTCCCTTCACTTATTATTTATAACTCCTTTACACAAATAAACCTAGTTCATCTTTGGCTGAATACCTAGCCTTTTAAATTTTTGTTAAATAAATTTCATTTTAAAACACAAACTAAGAATTGTTTTGATCGAGTATCTAAACATATTAAAGTGTTTCTATTGGAACTTTCACCTCAAGTTTTTAAAAAGCTTTTATGTGTGTTCTCAAATAAGCGCAGGAAAACTCACATAAATAAATTCCAAAATTTTAGTTAGGAGTATTTACTAGTATGAATATTTTATCATGTATTCCGGTTTTTGATAGGAACAAGTCATAATTCAAATGTGAGAGTTGGTTTTGTTATGAAACATTTTAACTCTAATATGAGAGTTGCTTTTCCAAGTCATTCGAATTTAGTCGAGCTCCAATGCGGGTACATAACATCTAGAGGTGAAAAACCCAAAAAGAAAGTCATAATTCAAATGTCTAAAAGAAAATTATTACTAACAAATATAAAAGGTTGTTAATGTATTCTTCAACACGCGCACACAAATTACATATTCCTTCCGTCACAGTTTAAGTGTCATATTTCTTTTTTGGTCAATCTCAAAAAAGTATCTCTTTATATATATTTAGTAGAGTTTTCAGACTCCAACATTTTATCTTAACAAGTTTAAGATCATTATATAATTTAAAAGACAGACACAAATTTATAAGTTAAAATCATAAAATTTGTATTCATCATGGACAAACGTATACGGTACACTTACGTATCTTTGTGTGTGTGAGATGTCATAGTCCAAGGCATGTGTGTCATGTCATATTCAGCTAAGATTCTCTCTATCTAGACCCACTATGCTCATTGGCTTTCAGTCCTCCTCTAGATTTTTCAATTGCTGATGACAAAATTACAAAAATAGACTTCTCAATTCTGATTCATTCTTCCTATAGGCTTTGCCATACTAGGCATGCAACATGCTATTGCTGGCATCAATTTTGGAGTATTATTTCACTACTCACAAGTTAATTGAAGAAGAGTTGGGTAGTTTTAATTGATTAGGGTTGCAGAAGGGCCAGTTCACCCTAAATATTCAATCACAAAAAGAGAAAAACTCCAAGAAATGGAACAGAAACCACAAATAGAGTAGCATGTTCAAAGGTATCCTCATCAAGGAAATTAACATTAACGCCTACTAGACTTCTAGGATCCAGCCAAAATACACATTTTTTAAAGTTTTAGAGCAACAAAAATATTAAAATTGATTGAAATATCTCATTTGAAAACATAATTTGCAGAAAATCTACCTAAAAAAAAAAAAAAAAAAACTAAAATATCTAAACAAACAAAAAAATTAGTAATAGAAATTTAAAATTCAAAAAGTAAATCCATCCTAACTAAAACTAAGCAATTTATTTTACTGGAAAAAAAATACAGCACTACTAAAAGTAATTTTCAATGATCAGTTGTTGCAATTTATATGTTATATGTTCAAGCCGTAAAATCAATTATTAATTCATACGCCTCCAATACATGTAATCTTTAATAATTTAGAAAATGTTTCGTTCACCAACCTATCTACATAAAGCAAGGGGGGATAAAAAAAAAATTCCAAATTTTCTTGTTCATGTTTATTGTTGGGTACAAGGGGTGCCTTTAATTTAATGTCTGCCACAATCTGCCTTTCACTATTTGATCGTCATGTAGCTACTTTAGCTTTTCTTTTGCTTTTTCCTGGCAAACGGATTATAGAAACTTTATATTAGTTTCCATATAGCATAAGGAATAAACAAAACTAACAACTATTTTTACGTATAGATTAGTTAAAGCTGGAAGGCAAAAAAGTCTGTATTTGCTCAGAATGTCATGAAAAATAGTACCAAAACTCATGCAATTGCTTCTTTTTTCAAAGTCGTAATAAACGTGCTTTATATTTAATGCATTACTCTCTCCGTCTTTAATTATTTGTCTACTTTTTCTTTTTTAGTTGTTCCTAATTACTTAACCATTTTGACAAATAAAGAAAGGACAATTTTTTTTATCTATTATACTTTTAATTAATTACTTTGAAAAAGGTAGATATTCTTAAAAATCTTAGGTTTTTAATTAATTTACTTCATAAATAATAGGGGTAAAATGATAAAATCACTGTATCGATCATTGTTTTCTTACTAAGTGTGTTACATTTAAAAGTGGACAAATAATTAGGAACATAGAGTACTATTATGCAGAAGAAGACAAATACACATCACCTGATCATGGCGTGCTTAAAAAATGAAATAAAGTCAAGAAAAGAAAGGGAAACAATTTACTTCTTTTTTTCAAACTGTGCAGAGATGAGTCAACAGAAGAGAATCGTAGAAGCACGAGAGAATCAAAACATCGCTTATTCCCCAGTCTTATTTTTATTCTTTATCTTCTTTCTCCATTTCTGCCTTTTCTTTTATACAATATATCAAATGTAGAAATTAAAGTAAGTCATTATGTGAGGAAATTTAATTCGAAAATTATTACTGTTAAAATGCTTGAGAAAAAAGATATTTAATTTGTATTATAATATTTTTACATAATTCCCCACATTCAGTTCCTAAGCATAAATTCAAATGTGAAAAGGTTAAAATTAAAGATCAACTTATTTTTAGTTAAAGAAATTAAAATTTTAAAGACAAGCCGTGCAATTTCAAACGATAATATAATCTTTTCCAAGTTTGACCAGGTTGGGATGGGCAAAATAGTGGCATTTTATTCACTATTTCACCAAACCTTTTCAAAGCTACAGATGAGTGAACTCAAAAGATTCTTTTGGGCTGTTAAAATTAGACGAATAGATTTTTGGGCCGCTCAAATTTTCTCATTCATTCAAATATGATGGCGAATGCCAGACACAGCAGCAGCAAAAGGGCTTCGGTCCGTTCCTAGTAAAATTGGCAGCCCAAAATACGATCTTCTTACAAGAGGCCCAATACATAAAGCCCACGTATAATGTTGCTATCTATACCCTTTTCTTCACTTTATTTACCTTTTTGCAAAATAATTTCTCACGGAAGGATTATATTTCAGTAACTAAATATTAGTCTCTACTAGTGAAGTTAAACATGTTTATTACTACACCATTATTTCATTGGAATTTGATAATTGTTAGCAATTCAGAATATTAAAATATTCAATCGACAAAGAATGGATTGAAACTCCGTCACCACGAAATAGTTAAAAAGGAGTGTTTTGGTACCGAGGAAAACATTTTTCAATTTTCTTATATTTGGTTAGTTCAAATATTTGAAAATCTTTTTCTCGAGAATAATGGGTTACTTAAAAATAAAGAAAATGGCTTTTCTAATGAAAGTAAGAAAAATAAGTTTCATAAGTGACATTTCAAGTTCATTATCTCATTCTCACCTACTCAATTCCCCTACAGCCCTACCCTCACCTCTGGACTATCCCCAAACCCCCACTCCCATTAGTGTTTTGCTAGAATTACATACATAGACTCTTAAGATAATATATTTTTATTTACTTATTAAATACTCAAAATCTTCACTTGTTTTCTAATAAAATATTTTTTTCGAAAAACATTTTCCTTTCCTGCTTAACACAGGCTAACATAATATCATTGAAACAATTGTAATAAGTATGAATTGAAAATTAGAGTAACACAAGTTTGCTTCTTCTTAATGTCTATGTTATGATTTGTTGGTGGTGCAGCGACATAATTGCTTGTAATTCTCTTATAAGCATTTAATAGCAATACATACAAAATAATTTTTGAAAGACTTCATTTCTAAGTAAAATAAACTAATCAATGAGAAAACAAAATAAAAGGAAGACTTTAAATCTATGTACCCCAATTAAATATTTTGACTTTCATGAAATTGACTTGAGAAAATATATTATGAGAGGGGAAATGAGTAAATTAAAAGGTAAGTCACCCAATTTTGTTTCTTACTTATCAAAGAAGGTAAAATTAAAAACCAAACAGTGGAGAAAAATAAATAATTAATATGATCTACTATACACACTAATATACCTAAAAAAGCAATTGATACGATCCACTACACATATTAATATACGTACCTAGATGTTCCTGCTTACAAACTAACTCTCATCAATTGGCACTAATTTAATATCAACCTTCAAGCGTAATTCATCAAACTAATTAGTTCACTCAATAATAACATATTCTTTATTTAATACATTAATATATCTATATATCATGCTACATGCATAAGAGTTTTTTCCTTTATTTTCTCTTATCGATTAGAAGCCATCAATTTTTTAATAACAAGGAAGATCCAATAGAAAAAACATCAATTTCTTGAACATATCCTATAAATCTATGCGCAACATTTAAATTATAAGCACTGACAAGTTAACCTTTTTACATTCATACTTGTATTACAGACGTTAGTGAATTTTAAGATGTACATTCATTGCTTTATGAGAAAATATTCCATTATGATTGACGTGATTACTAGCGAAACTAGTTAAATGCCAAATAATTAACCTATTTGCATATATAATAGAAACCTTCGCCCCAAAAGTTTTGGAGAAATAAAGAGTGGGAGTTTGGAAATTTTGTCTTAAATCCCTTTGTGATTTTGTTTGTTGACAGACAAAAAGGCAGCTACAAATTCTTCATACTACATACAAAGAGACTATTAAACCATCGAATAATCAGTTCTAGCCAGGCCGATATAATAATCATTGTGGTCCACTCTACCTAGTGATGACTAATACATGGGGTAGTAAAAAAATACTTTTGGTATTTTAAATTATAAATGTATTTATTAGTTTACCTGTAAGCTACTTATAAATTTGTAAGGGCAAGTGGAAATGTGAATAAATGCGATAATATGGGTAGAAGATGAAATGGAATGGAGGGTGTGTGGTGTGCAGAAAAAAACAAAGATTGGCATATGTTGGGTGGATGGGAGCAATATACAGAATCTACTTAGAATATAAGCTTTTTAATGTATTTGGAGGTGGGTACGTTGAATAGAGCACTAAAATGAAAATTCATCAAGTGGTCCTACTCTATTAGATATGGGAACCAAAATGTCTCCTCATTTTCCTTTAACTTCAGAATGTCGAGCGCACAATTCTATCAGTGGCCGATTTATCTTATATCACACTCACCAACACTATCCCAACCTTGGATTATCAAAGCGTTATAAAAATTCACCATTTTGCTTGTAAAAAGCTATATTTAGCACATGATTGATGATTTGGACGACACAATCCAAAAAAAATTAAGCGTGAAAACTCGGTATTAGAGTTGACTCCTATGATAACAAAACAAATAAATATGTTGAAATTTTTTTGCGAAAATTAAGTGTACAAAAATTTATAATGTTATCTGTTAGTGTTATTGTGAATAATATGTTTAATTACATTGAATATAATTTGATAATTTAAAAAGTTTTACACTCTCAGTCGTTGGAATATTAATTTCATGTATATTACTCTTCACTAATTAGTTGAAGGTCTACAATGGCACACCCATACACAAAGATATGAATATATATATATGTCACATCCACATCCAATTAAATATGTGAAACACTCCTCCAAATAAATCAGTCCCTTTATTTTATCAGTTTACATGTATTTAATTTGTCGAATACCTATATTTAAACATGAAATTTCATCATCCTTCGCCAACTTTAGTGAGCACCAAACCACGATGGCAAGAAAGATATTAAGGAACTTGAAAAGCTAGCTACATGATAGTGTTACTATATTTGGATAGTCAATCTTTTTCCTTTGACTTACAACTCTTATTCAATTATACTCCGCACTATTTCTATTAAATAATATTTAATATTATATTTAAATAAATAATTTAAAAAATAAGTATTTAATATCGAAAGAAAAAAATATATTCAACGACCTACTCTAATATTCGACCACCACACACTTCTAGGTCATGTGTGCTCTTGAGAATCTCTCTCATTTATTTCCCCACCCACTTGTTGTGGCCTTGTAGAATGTAATAATAGATGGTGGGTATGGTTAGCTATCTTGATGAAAAACGGACACTTCATTTTGAGTAAGTTAATGTAAACCTGCAAAACATTTAATAATGTTAAAAGTGACGCAGCTAGCTCTTTTTTATTTATTAGATTTAGACATTTTTGAAAGTGATGGAGCATGGAACGTTACCTAGGTGATATGCTTTGGGTTCTGATCCTTAATTCAATCCTAACCCCCCACATCCTCTCTATATGTTACTCCCTCCGTCCCTATTTACTTGTCCATATTTCCTTTTTTGGTTGTCCCTATTTAGTTGTCCATTTTGACAAATCAAGAAAGGACAACAAATTTTTTCCTATTATACCCTTATTTACACTTCTTGAAAATTGTAAAAGTGTATGTTGTTTCCCTCCAATTTATTTCACTTTAATTCAAATAAGTGGTTGTAATTTTGAAGTGAAAAGTTGTCAAAAGGGTAAAATTGTAACTTCACTGTGCTAATCATTGTTGCCTTAATCTGTGTGTCATTTCTAAAGTGGACAACTAAAAAGGGACGGAGGGAGTATGTTGGATTCACATGCTTTACGTACGAATTACTCTTTACCACTGCATAAACAAAAAGGAGAAGAAAAAAAAAAGAGTTTTGAATCTTCTTGTCTTAGCATTAATTTGATTTATTTGGATTTTATATTTGACTGGAGAAAATAATTTTTGAATTGAAATTGGTTTTGTTCAATTCTCTGTCTTAATTAATATTTCTATATTGGATTCTTTTTTTCAAATCTCGGGCTTTAATTAGAGCTTGATATATTAATTGAAGGAAATTTTTTTGATTATATAAAATAAGATCCATGATTATCAAACGTAGAGGGCGTTTTATTGAGTAAACAAAATTAAATTTTGAATCTTATTCACACTTACGTGTATATATTTTATATGGAAATATGTATATAAGAATATAAATTTTATTTAAAGTTCATTGTTTGAATATATATATTTGATAAAATATGTATAAATCTTTATAAAAATTGTACTAAAAATGATAGTTGTTGCACAAAAAGAGGAGGAGACGTGCACATGTACCCTTTCAATTTCTTAATTTTACTATAATTTTTTTAAAAAAATTGCTTTGTTTGATAAATAAAGAAAAATACCCATAGGGTGAGTAATATAAAATTTTAGTTAATTATATAGTGTGCGATTTTACTTTAATCAATAAAATGAATTAATTATAATCCCCCCAAAAAATACTAAAATTAGAGTGAGTATCTATCTAAGCTTGTTCTCCGCCCTCATCTGTAAATCAATTGAACAGATTTTGATAATTGAGATGTGAGTAATCTTTGAGTTTATATTTTGTCATATGTGACTCTAGGTAGTTATCTTTTCCCTAGGGAATTATCATGGATGAGGAAATATTTTTATTCATATAGAACATAGCCTCTATAATTATAATATTTTTTTTCAAAAGAATAAAATTTAAAAATGTTTGTGTAAAGTAACGGCGTTACACAAGACAAGTAGAATTGTCGTGTGGCGGATTGGCCTTGATCTGCATGTTTGCCACGCGTCAGTTGGATTCTGCATAGATTATCACCTAATCTGCGGCATGAGTCTCAACCCATGAGGAAAGTAACGCATTATTTTTCCTGAATGACAATTTCTTTGCATCTTTATTTATATGTCGTATAGCTAACTGATTAGCAACAAACAAATTACTTATCATTACTCTTCCATCAACTATTGTTGTCCATTCGTCATATCATATTAATACATCATTACACTTTTATCTCATCTCAAAATAAAAACAAATTATATTCCTTTTCCTTCCTTAATAGGAATAGCTAGCTAGTTATAGTAAATGCTGTTTTACCTATAATAAGACATGACATTAAGACTCCGCAGTTTAAAGAAAAAAGGGTTACCTATGATACATTTAACTACGTCGGTTTAATATTATATGTTCAAATTTTTGAATAATAAAAATTGTTGGGCAACAACATACTATACAAGTTATGGTCAAATAATTGAAGAGCTTTTAATTAAAGAAAATATGTTAAGGTATACACAACGATTCAATACGTAAAACGTGCATGAAGTAAGTAATATGTGTTATAGATGTTAGTCTTTTGAGAAGTTTAATTAATTTCGTCAAATAATTTAAGAATTTCTTTAAAAAGTATATCAAGATGTACGAGATTAATGTCTATCTAAGCATAACAAACTCAATGTGTAAAATGACTATGAAACAAGTAGCATACCATAAAGACGTTAGTCGTCTAAGAAATTTTATGGAAATGTTATTTAGTTTGCCTTATAATATTTTTCTTAAAAAAATATTAATAATATGTGAAATACTTTATTAATATTTTTAAAAATAAACTAACTCTGTAATTTTAATTTTATTGTTAGATACTAATTAATCTCTTCTTTCTTTAGGCTGATGTAAGGTTTTGCTAGAGATGTTCTCTTGAAAAATTCAAATTAAACAGCTTGGATAATTCTTAATTTTGCGAAGTAAAAATGTCCATACTTCTGTATGTAACTCACAATGGGGTCAAAAGAAAAAAAAACACGTCACTTTCTTTCTAATTCTGGGAGATGTAAATGATAGTGAAGGCAAGTTTGGCCAATACTTTAACAAAACTATAATTTTAATTAATTTAACCAAACTTCAAACTATGTTACTAGTGACTACTTTTATAATATACTCCTAGTTATTTAACACATACCAAGTATAGCACTAAAAATAATACTGTAACAAAACTCTGTTTTTCCTTTTTTATTATACAGTAGTTAAATTATAGTAAGAGTTTTAACTAACATTTTAGGTATATTTGGCACAATAAAAAAAGTATAAAACTAAGCTTGTTTTTGGGAAACAAAACTAGATATATATGTGCTAACATGTTTCCAGTAGCTGAAATGTAGAAGATGGTTTTTGCCTCTTGTACTCCTTTTGTCCTCTCTCTATCTCTCTTAAAGCAAACTCCAAATAGTTAAACAACCATTGTTTCATTTTTCTGCTTATTTTTTTCCGCCTACTGTATTTTTTCTCAGAAATTTCCCTATATAAACTAATGCTCTGTGCAACTTTCATACAGTGGTGTTTTCTAAGTTATGGATTTTGGTGGGTTGATGACAGTGGAAGCCATTACTTCAACTGCCCAACAATCTGAGACTAGTAATGGATCTGGGCAACTGAAACAACAGAGATCTGGGGCTTGTGATGACAACATTTGGAGGCCTTCTAAAGTCCCTAAACCTGCAGATGACTTGTCTGCTTTTTGTAAACAGCAAGGCCCTACTTTGTTTATGAGATCTGATTCCCCAAATGATGGACGCGGTCACTCTACTATGCTCAGTTTTTCATCTAATAAGTCTGAAGAAATCCCTTTTCTTTGTACTAATAATGTTTCTGCTAGGAATCTTCCTTTCCCATTGTTTGATTCTGGATCCTACAACACCAGAGCTGCTTCAGGTATCACAAATGTTGTTATCTGCTTAGTTATTTGGGTGGTTGATTCTGTTTAGATTATTAATCACTGGGAAATTAATAAGGCTTTTTGTGTGGAGATTTAGATGTTAATGACGTAGTTCTATTTTAATCATGTTTAGCTGTTTTATTATTTTCCTGTACAACGGATAGAGATGGGTCTTTTGAAAGAAAAACTGTAGATTCTGATTGTCTTGTCAATAAAAGAAAAAGCTCATTTAACCCCAAAAAGGAAAAAAATTGAACTTGTGAAGAATCTTCGTTAATTATATCCTATATTGGGTGGAAGATTTGGTGTTTTATTTGTCCATCTTGGAGAAATTTTGCACATCATTTAAGGGAAAAAAAGTAAATGTAGCAATAAAGTAGGTGCACGAAGTAAAACAAAAGAGAGAAAAGGAAAGAAAAAAATGAGACTTGATGATATTTGGGTCACAGATATTTATGAAGTACAGTCAACTTTTGGTTAATTGATCTTTCTCTTTGTTCACTTTTTTGATTTGGAGTTGAGCATACTATTCAAGTTCTGATTAGAAAGGTTAAAAATTCTATGCTTTTTCTTGATACAGCTTATGCTTCTGGAGGGTCAAATGAAAGCACGCCTGGCTCTTTCTCTAGGTTCAGAGGTCCATTCACTCCTTCACAGTGGATGGAACTGGAACATCAGGCATTGATCTACAAGCATTTCGTGGCAAATATCCCGGTTCCTCACCAGTTGCTTACTCCTATTAAGAAGTCTCTGAACCCATATGCATTTTCTGGCTTGTCAGCTGATCCCTATGCCTCCAATTGTAAGATTTTTCATTTGCCCTACCTAGTCTTGACATTGATTGTGCCAAAATAGATCATGCGTTTGACCTTATCCATTTAGGTGTTGGTATGGTTATCGACTTATCGTACATGAATTCATCATGGTATACGACAACATTGTTTTTTGGTCAGCATGTTGGTTAAGGTCATCCATTTACATGAATTCATCATTGTACGGCGTTGGATCTTCAGTATACGACAACATTGTTTTTTTTGGTCAGCACATGTTGGTTGAGGTCATCCATTTTTACCATTTAGGTCAAGGGTTCGTATTATCATATTATTCGTATACCGACTTTAGTCGTTCGAAGTTTTGAGCTTTCTTCTGACGAAAAGTTATTTTTTAGCCACCAGTTTTTTTATTCTTTGACTCTGCCCCAAAATGGAGAAGCAAAATCAAATGGACCAGCACATGTAATGCTGGTTTTACCATTTAATTTTACTCCTTACCTATTACCTAATAGGGAAGAGCTTTCTCAACGATGAAGTTGATTAAGACCGACTTACATAATCTAATGAGGTTTTGAGTGGTTTTTTGGTGTCTTATATAGAAAATAAAGTTTCTATTATGGGTACATTTTAAAAAATGAGAACTTGTCGAGGAGTGTTGTAATATTATACTTGAATTGTGTTTTTCTAAAATATGCTGTTGTTAGAGTGATTTTTTCATTTATTCACCTCTTTAAATGTTAACACCACTTACAGTAGATCCCATGTATGCCACTTATTGCTTCATAACAAGGCCATGAATGAAACAACTCCGAAGAGTCTTAAACCTTGTTGCTTATCTGTCTCAGTTACTTTGTAGGGAAATCCCTATTGTCTCTTAGACAATTGGAACCTTATATTGGATTCTAAAGATTTTGGTTCAGTGCTAATCTAGTTCCATTTCTTAATCCTATATATCTGCTTAGAAGTATCTCCATACCTGAATTTGTGATTTCTCGTGTTATATTCTAGGGCGTCCTTTCGCATAAAGGATTTTCTAATAATACACACTTTACTTATTCTGTGATAGATATACATTGTTTTAGGAAGCATGAAGAATATTGTGAAAAAAGTTATTACCTATCAATACTTTCTGTTTTTTCTTTTCAATTTTAAAGAATCAATCGTATGACTTATGATTTGAAAATAATAATATTCTGCATACAGTTCAGAAGTAATTTTATCTCTTAAAAATTGGCGTATTTCTGGACTTCATCTTGTACTTCAGTTTTCCTAACGTTTGGGATATTTGTTCAGCATCTCACATTTTAGGTGAGTTACAGAATGTTCATAGGTAATTTACATCAGACCTTTCAATTTTCAAAGGGTTAGAGGACATTCGCGTAGTTTTTTACTTTCGTGCCATAAAGTTATTTACCAGTGATATATTAGTCTCCTATATTTTTTCTGCTTTTCTGTGTGTTTTTTTCATTTCTGTTTGTTTGTTCATCTTTTGCCTACTTTGTGGTACATGTAGGGGGATGGGGTACTTTCCATCTTGGTTTCGCTGGCAACACTGATCCCGAGCCTGGTAGGTGTCGTCGAACAGATGGAAAGAAATGGCGGTGCTCTCGAGAAGCTGTCCCTGATCAGAAGTACTGTGAAAGACACATAAATAGAGGCCGCCATCGTTCAAGAAAGCATGTGGAAGTACAGAATAACCATGCTGTCTCTGGATCCACCACTTCAAAGGTGGCATCAGTTGCACCCTCCTCATCAGCGACGGTGATATCCAGCAGCGGCACCCTCCTCATCAGCGACGGCGCATCCAACAGCCTTGGTACTGTTCAGCATCAATCTAATAGCTTGCAGCCCAGCGCTGCCAATCCTTCCACTGAGCAGCTTGTCAACAGGTACTAAATATTGAAATGGATGCCTTTATTTCTCGTTAGGCGTTAATCAAAAATTTGAAATAATTTATTTGAAAAGATTTTGATTATGAAAAGGATTGTCAACAACATTTGATTTTACTATCTTACCATCGGAAAACCTTGCTGGTAATAAAAGGAAAAAGTAACTAGAAATTCATTACATATTTATTATTCTTTGGCCCTAATTGATAAGTCTGAATATGACAGAATCCTTATAGAAAAATTATTTATATTACAGAATGCTAGGTCATAGAGGTGCCTCTGTGATATCTCCAACAATTTGTGTGAAGCCAAAGGACTTAGCTATTGCAGTTCAAAAGCAACATAATGGAGTTGAACTATCCTCGCAGACTGATTTCGGACTAGTCTCATCGGATTCCCTGCTTAATCCTTCGCAAAGAAATTCCTTTGCAAATCCTAAGAATCCTATTGCTTTCCTAGATTTCAATGACCATGAACAAAGTGAACAACATCCAGTTCACCATTTCATTGATGGATGGGCAAAGGAACAGTCGTCACGCGCCTCTACATCTTGGCCAGATCAACTAAAAGACTGGACTCAACTGTCCATGTCCATTCCCATGACTGCCTCAGATTTCTCATCATCTTCAAGTTCTCCTCGGCAAGAGAAGCTCACTCTTTCCCCTTTAAGGGTATCCCGTGATGTTGATCCCATCCAAATGGGCTTAGGAATGACAAGTAGCTATGGCGAACCTATGCAAAAGACAGCTAATTGGGTACCAGTATCCTGGGAAAATTCACTTGGTGGTCCATTAGGAGAAGTCCTGAATAGTACTGCAGGTTATTCCGGAGATGGCAAGAGTGTCTCAGCTTTGAACCTGGGAACCGAGGTTTGGAATAACAGCCCTTCATTTGGATCATCTCCCACAGGTGTCCTGCAGAAGACAACCTTTGTTTCACTCTCAAACAGTAGTTCAGGGAGTAGTCCACGAGGTGACAGCAAGAAGGTTCAAGAGGGTATTGCCATGTGTGATGACGTGATCGGTTCAACAGTGGCGAGTTCTTTGTGTATTCCTTCGATGGAAGTCTCGTGTTTGATTGAGAACAAATTACACTAGCAGTGTGTTCTCGCCAGATCCAGAACAGTAGAAAGTTACCTTGTTGATTATCTCCTTATTTTTACGTTTCCCCTTTGCTCAGTTTTCAGGGTCTGCTTTTTTTAATCAAAGCTGTTACTTTCGACAAGTATGTCTTGTTGTAACTTAAGACAGACATTTGAGGTTAGCTTATCCATCCAGAGAACTCTAAAAGTATTTGTGATTGTTACCTTGTTTTTTTTCCTGTAACATTAATGTGTAACTCTCGTTTTCTAAGTTTTTTCTTATTGGAGGTTTATATAAATGAAAAAGTTATTTTGCACATTTGGAATTGCAGTTCCAGACTTTTAGTATGTAATTAGCTTGCTAGGGATTTGTAATTAGTTTATACTGCGTAATGAATAAGGTATAGACAATTGATCTTTGTCCAAACCTGGAGCTGCTATGGATTATGGAACGTGCTTTACCAGAAAGATTTCTTCTACAAAGAAACGGATGGTTGTAAAAGTATAAGGTAGGTAGTTTGTTTACACGAAAAGAATCAAATATACCATGGTTCTAATAGTGTAGGGTAGATTGTTTACACGAAAGAGAAGGTTCAAATATACCATTAAACTTTGAAAAAGAACAGTGATTGTAATTACTCATCTGCTGCTTTGATTGCCAAATACTTACTATTATTGGATAGATGTATTTTGGCTGCCAAGTTTTAATAGTCTCCAACCGACGCTTCTACTCTTGACAGTCTCTATTAGCAAAACTAATCTGATTATTGCTCCTCTATAAATGGAAGGCATGGCTTTTAATTAATTAATACCACGAAAACAAATTTTTATTCATTGTATACTTGATTAAGGTTGCCGTGCTACATGCTATACAGTGTGCTTCTTTTTTCAAGTGTTATAATGCCAATAAAATAGTACTCCCTCTATAAATATGAAAATATATGACCACAAGTCCACAACCTATACAATCTTTGTGATGTAGTTATTCATACATATAATGTGGGAACTTTTAAAATTCAATATAGAAGTCTTTAAGAGATTTGCTACCAATCTATATGGAGGAGTCCGGAGTCAAAAGGGCAAGAAAAATTGTCAAAAATTCCAAAAGGGCACATCAAATTTTTTTAAAACCAGAAGGGCAAAATCGCTCCTGACGAAGCGATTTCCCTTGGACACAATGACTAAAAATTGCGATTTTGTCCAAAAAAAAATTTCTTTTTTTTTTAATTAAAAATCGCTGCCACAACAACAATTTTAAGTTGATTTTTTTTCTTACATCGCTACAGGGGTAGCGTTTTTCATGCCTATTGTTAATGTGCTATTATTTTCATGCCTATTGTTAATTAATATAAAAATGATAAACAAGATGGACAGTATACTCAATAAAATTGTTGAAGCATTAGGAAAATTGAATTATATATCATAAATAATAATAAAAGAATATTGAATTAAAAAAAAAAACTTCAAAAGGGGCAAGATTAAACACATCAAAAAAAAATTCTTGATTTTTTTTTAATTTTATCAAAATCGCTGGAAGTATAGCGGTTTTAAAAAAATCTTTTTTAAAAAATTCTTAAAGATTTTTTTTTTTTAACGGACGACGTCAACTTTTGTCAGAAGGACGGAGCGATTTTGCCCTTTTGGTTAAAAAATATTTTGATGTGCCGTTTTAGTTTTTTGAAAGAAAAAAGTTGTCCTTTTGGCTCCAGACTCCTATATGGAGTACTAGATATAGGACCCCGTGCCAGCACGGGGCCCAATATATATATATATTTTATTTTAATTTATATCATATTATGGAATTTGAGAAGTTATTGAAATTTTTATATGATAATATTTTAAATTTTTAGCTATTGTGATTTATAGTACTTTTTTTAACATAATTTTGAAAATAATATTTATTACTCTGTTTGTTCTAATTTATATGGCACACGCAAAATTTCAAATATTAACCCTTTTTTTATATGTCTCTTTAATATATTAAGTTGTTAATTATTGTATTTTATAGTACATTTTGAACCTAATTTTTTAATAATATATGTTATTTGCCATGTCCCAATTTATGTGGCATTAATTGATAGATTTGTTGGAGTCGAGAGATTTATTTTGTTAATTATTGTAATTTATAGTTTTTTTTCGGTCAATTTCAAACAATATATGTTGTTAATTGATAGAATACTTTTAATGTAATTTATTTTTTAAAAAATATGTGTGACTCTCCATGTCCCAATTTATGTGGCACATGTAAAGTTTTGACAATTAACCAAAATTTTAATACATTTAAAAAAATATTTTTAAGTCGTTAAATTTTAAGTAATTTAAATTGTTGTATTATTTATTACAATTTATAATACTTTTAAAGTAGTTGAAATATTGTACTATTTATTACTCCCTCCGTCCCATTTTATGTGGCAACATTTGATTGGGCACGGTTGAGAAGTTATTGAAATTTTTATATGATTTTAAAAATATTTTACATTTTTAGCTATTGTGATTTGTAGTACTTTTTTTTAACATACTTTTGAAAATAATATTTATTACTCTATTTGTTCTAATTTATGTGGCAGACGCAGAATTTCAAATATTAACCCTTTTTTATATGTCTCTTTAATATATTAAGTTGTTAATTATTTATTTTATAGTACATTTTGAACATAATTTTTTAATAATATATGTTATTTGCCATGTCCCAATTTATGTGGCATTAATTGATAGATTTGTTGGAGTCAAGAGATTTATTTGTTAATTATTGTAATTTATAATTTGTTTTTCGTCAATTTCGTCGACTATTTATTTTATTAATTATTGTAATTTATTGTTTCTTTTTCGTCAATTTCAAACAATATATGTTTATCATATAATCCATTTTATGTGGTACCAATAGAATTTAGAGAGTCAATTAAATTTTGTATATAAGTTTTAAATAATTAAGCTGTTAATTATTGTAATGTATAGTATTACTTATATTATTTTTAAATATATTTAAATATTATATCTTAGGTTTTTTATCCTAATTTATATGGCATTGATAGAATTTAAAGTGTCAAATAATTGTTAATTATTGTAATAGATAATATGGAGTATTTAAGTCATTTATAGTATAGTAATTAATATATAATACGTAGTATTTAAGTGGAAGGTGGTGGGGCCCACATGTATAGTTTGATAAATATATTGGATATTAGTAGTGATTTATAGTATAGTAATTAATAATATATAATATGTAGTATTTAAGTGGAAGGTGATGGGGCCCACTTGTATAGTTTATAAATATATTGGACATTAGTAGTGATCTTATTGGCACAACGATAGTCATTCCTAGAGTCTTCTGTAATATAGTAATATAATAAAGAAGAAACATAAACAAGGTGATGTGATACCTCTCTATGACCTCCATTTGTATTTTTTTTCTCTTTTTTTTTTTACTTTAAAAAAAAATTACTTATTGTATTGTAAAATTAAATTACTAAATTTATTACAAATAAATATTTTATTAATGGAGCAACATTTACAACAAAAACTCTTCACATTCTTTTTTTTATTTGTTTGTCTCACTTATAATAAAGGAGAAACATAATTTATCTTTTTTCTTTCTCTTTCACTTTTTTTTAATTCAAATTAATTATTGTATTGTAAAAGTAAATCACTTAATTTATTACAAATAAATATTTTATTAATGTAGGAACTTTACAACAAAAAACTCTTCCCTTTTTTTTTCTAATTGTTTGTCTCACTTCTAATCATGAAATGATAATAATAATTTTTATATTGTAAGTATTTTTCTCTTTATTTTTTAATCTATTCACAAGGAATTATTACCCATGACTTGCCCCTCTTTAATTTTAACTTTTAATAATATTCAAACTCTCATACTTTTTATGTCCATAACCTCCAAACTTAAATTTATAAGTTTATGATATCTTATGGTATTCCTCTATTTTGCCTATAAATTTATATTAGTTTCATGAAGATTCACATTCAAAATAATCCTTTCTCTTTTTCATCATATTGGTTTGGTTTGTACCAAAAAAGAAGTACATGAAGGTAAGAAATATTTCATTGCAAATCTTTATTTTTTCATTTCCTCTATTTTGTCTATATAAATTCATATTTGGTTTGTGAATGAAACTAACATGTAACAAAAAAAAGTACACGAAGTTAATAAATATTTCATTCTCAAGTTCTTATTTTTTTTCTTTCCTCTTTTTAATTTGTTTATATAAATTCATATTTACTTTCATGAAGGTTCACATACAAAATTATAATTTCTCTTCTTCATCATACTTGTTTGTGAATTAACTAACATATAACAAAAAAGAAGTACATGAAGTTATATTTCATTCTCAAGTCTTTATTTTTATTTTTATGTACTTAGCATGCATTCTTAATATTTTATTTATGTTTGTATTATCATTCACCAAATAAGTATGATTAAAAAAAAATGTCTTTGTAATTCTTAACAATGTGTTGTTCGTATGCAATTGTTCTTTCTAATAGTTAGTTTTTCGGATATAATATAGTTTGATTATAATATTTGTTAGATTTCAAGAAATGATTATTATTTAGTATTATTAGTACTATTGAAAAAAAATATACAAATATATTACATATAGTTTAAATTTCATTCATTCTTTTGATATAATTAATTTTAATTGGTATATGATATTTTAAATTCAGTTGGTTGCATATAATGAAGAGTTTGACATATGGAGCAAAATATGGTGGCGAATGCACTTGCAAAGGAAGATGGTAGAAGGAAAAAAAGAAGAAGCATAATTAGAGATTATGTTTGCTAGATTTGTTTTTCACTTTGACTTGTATTAATAACTTAGTTACTTTTGCTATAATTTTTTGAATTTTGATTTGTATAAATAATTTAGCTAAATGTATTGTCAACGGTAATCATTTGATCCTTTACTATTTTATTTTTTCTTTATTATGAAGCAAAATTAATATAATTATCCCATTTCAACAACAAAAATTAGGGAAAAGGGTCTAAATAATACTATAACTTTGGCCAAATTGATGTTACGATATCAAACTTTATGGAGGGCCTTTTACCACTGCATTATTTAATAGTGTATTTTAAAGGTATATATGTGCCCACGTGGACACGTTACTATTTATAATGATGTAATATTTATGATGTCCAGGTGGACACATATATACCTTTAAAATACACTATTGAATAGTGCAGAGGGGTAAAAGGTCATTCATAAAGTTTGGTATCGTAACAATAATTTCGACCAAAGTTGGAGTATTTTTCAAACTTTTTTTCCCAAAAAATTATGATGATTAGGACTTTCATTTTTATTATACTTGCAAAAAAGTTATTCAAAAATAAAATATTAGTTTCATGATGCCATATTTTTTGCGTATGTAACAATCTATTCTCGTCACCGTTCCTTTTGATTTGAAATGTATTTATAATTTTTAGGCAGTCATCGATTATTATATCTTTTTTGTTCAATTTTTGTATTTTCACCCCTTATTTTTATTTATTTATTTTACAAATAAAATCAATGCATAATTGATAATACATTTAATGTCTAATAAAATTATACATTTGAATTACTTATAACTCATGTCTCTTCATCTTACTTGTAACTTCTAATATTAAATATTATTCATAACTTTTGTATGTTTCATTTTTCATAATTCTTATAAATACTTAATTAATATTTAAAAAATTATAATAAATAAATGTTATTCAATTTTGTTTTTACGAATTCAGAGTTTGTATAGAAAATTAATACTCCTACAAAAGATAGAGATAAAATATTTTCAACGTAATACAATATATTGTTATTTCAACATACTACCTCTTATTCCATTTACTTCACCACGATGAATATTTTAATATAAAACTGTTCCTAATTACTTGTTCGCTTTTGAATTGACACATCTATTAAGAAAATAATTAATAAAATAGTGAGTTCATCATTTTACTCCTATTAATTATGATATGGATGAAAAGTTCTACATTTTTCAAAGTAATTAATCATTTAATTAAGGGTATAATAGGTAAACAAAATTGTCATTTCTTGATTTGTCAAAATAGACAAGTAATTAAGAATAGCTATAAAAGAAAAAATAGACAAGTAAATAGGGATAGAGGGAGTACATATTATTACCTTATAAATATTTCATATTTCACTAGTGTAAATATACTCGGAAATGGAAACATAATATTAAATCTGGAACCAATCCATATTACATCAAAATATCAAAGCTAGGTTACAAGATAGAAAATTAGAGCATCAATTTGAGTCCGCAGTCGTCCTTGGGCTGAAGAGTGTCCACATGAGTTCATTGGGTGTTTACACAAGCTTGTGATCCTCTTTATATTCTGTCGAGATGGTTAGTATTGCAACAAATAAACGGAAATATAAATAAAATCGACCATAAATAATACAACATCAACACGAAATAATTATTCAATGTAAAATGAATGATGCTAGAATAAATTAGTAGCAAAAGATTTATCATCGTTTACTGAACCAAGCCATCAAAAACAAATCAAGTGGTTCACCCAAGAACAATGCAATTTTTGATGTCCCTGAAGTTTACGAGAGATCAATTCACTAAAGGCAATCTATCCCTGCTTTTTTCATCAGGTTTGAAAAACGTTTGATTCATAATTAGCTCCTTTAACACAATGGGATTAGTACAAAATTCTATATTTCAATTTTGATCTAGAAAAACATAATGTATCATCGTTTACTGAACCATTCCATCATGAATTAAGTCAAGTGGTTCACCCAATAACAATGTAATTTTTGATATCCCTGAAGTTTACGAGAGACCCATTCACAAAAAAAGGCAATAGGTCCCTGCTTTTTTCATCAGGTTATGTAACAAATAAATTTAGGAAATTAAAGCTCAGAAGCCAAGCGTAACAAGAAAATTTCATCGAAGATCCAAGCTGATCCAAGCTTAAAATAGATCTCCTTACATGTTAGCTATCTCATCACTGCTTGATATAATTTGGCTACTTTTAATTTGAAGGAATGCTAGGGATAAACAAGAACATCCTCCAATCGTGACAAGTAGCATTATATAGGCACCGTGCAAAAGGTAATTTCTCATTGAAATAAGAAGAAAATACCCGTTGTCTGAGATATGCCCTTGAAGAGCAATAATGTATAAATATATCCAACATATTGTGTCAAGAGAGTACAACAAACTCTAATGGATCTTCATCTTGGATTCATTTAGGCTTCATGCGGCAGACGGGTTACCATTAAACGGCACCTGCTGCAGACTCTTTTTGTGAAGCCATTATTAACAACATTCTAACCAAAACCAAAGGAATTCTTCATTGTTTTTACCATGATATTATGTCCTCCCTGCCATAGAACAGTTACAGCAAAAAGTAAAATTGATGAAAGCTAAAACAAAAAAAGGCTCAGACACGCACAAATAGGTCATCAAAAAAGTATATAACTTTGATATAGTTATATATCAGCATCGAGAAATGATTGATTTCTTCATGGCCTCTTCAAAAAAAAAAATGATACGAAAGCTAAAAAGAGAGGCTCAGACGACACGCACAGGAGTCATCAAATGGATGAAAATTGTAGCATTACAATTATCTCAGGAATGCATTTTTGTCTTCACCGCCTCAAACTACCATCTGAGATAGAAGAAAAACACTTTATACACACAGAAAACCCTAACCTCCAAATCTAAGAAGGTGGACCGTGTTTGGGCTTCAACATGACATGGAATTTGATCAGTTGGGCTTTACAATGCCAATGCTTTGGACCAGATACAAAGTTGTAAACTGGGTTTATTTCGTGAGAAAATGTCAAAAATAGTGCCTTAACTATAGGGAATGGTCTAAAATAGCCCCTTATCTTTATTTTTGTGGGTTTTAGATCTTCAACTATTCAAAATTCGATTTTGGTTCTTTAACTATACATTTATCAGTTTTAGTCTTTTAACTATGTATTTATCGATTTTAGTCCTTCAAGTATTTTAAAAAATTATTAGGTTTAATCTTTGTACATTTTTTATACACATAACTTGGGTTTATATTAACAGAATTCATGTCTCGAAAAAGTTCAATCCTTTAGCCATTTTTTCAGTTGTTTCTCTCTCCACGCTATTTTTACTTCAAATTACCCCTATGCAAAGAACTTTAACCTCAACGATTCAAAATAAATATAAGTCATAATTTTATTCAACGGACGATAAAATGAAGCATACTATTGCTACTAATGACTTGAATATGCTAAACTTTATTATAAAAAGAAAAAAAATATTATCTGTTGAATTAAAAATTTGTACTCCAACAACTTTATTGACAAAAAAATTGTTTTATTTTTTTAGCAGTTGAAATTTATAAAATGATAGATTTGTAACTTTTTTTTAAATAGATTGATTTTATTATTCCATTCATTTTATTTTACGTAGAAAAATTTGAGTAATAAGATTAAATGTCTTATTTTTCTTTTGTATGAAAAATAAAATTTAAAAAGATTGTGCTGATTAGGAGCCGTTACCCGCCAAAGAAGGAGACATATCATATTCTAGCCATTAGTAATAGTTAAATGCTTCATTTTATCCTCCATTAAATAAAATTAGAACTTATATCTTCTTTCCTTATTAATTTTATATTGAATCGTGATGTTATTGTTATAAGAGTAATTTGAAGAAAAGTAGCGGGGATAGAGAAACAACTTAGAAATGGGTTAAAAAATTAATTTTATGAAGAATTCTGTTAATATAAACCTAAATTATTTGCATCAAAAAATGGACAAAGACCAAACCTGATAAGTTTTTGAATATTTAAAAACCGATAAGCATGTAATTAATGGATCAAAACTGATAAATTCTTGAATACTTAAAGAACTAAACCGATAAGTGTATAGTTAAGGGATCAAAACTGATAAGTTTTAGAATAGTTAAGGAAGTAAATCCGACAAAAGTATAGTTGGACAAAAGTATTGTTAAAGAATCATTTTAGACCTACTCCTACCATTAAGGTATTTATGTTATTCTTCTCTTTACTTCGTGTATGGGCAATATTTGGCCGAAGAGGGAAGAGAGAGAGAGTATGAATTTGAAGTTTGAAATAATTGTTTTTTTTTTATATTGATTTTGCTTGGAAAGAAAAGTAGAAAAATATCACTTCATTGAAATATTCTTACAATCCTCTATATTTATTTATTTTTGAAAAAAATAAAAATCGTAGTAACAAATATTGAAAAATTATTATATCCAAAACGGAGAGGATGGAGGGGTCGTTTGGAAGGATACATTAAAAAAAAATAATACGTATATTAATTTTATGTATTACTAATACTTTAGTTATACACTTTTCACTGGTGTATATTTAATAAATGTATTAGTTATGTACACTTTATTGGTATTATGATATACGATAAAACTCCATATTGAGCATGAAGATCCACCATTAATGGTGGATTCTAGAACATACTGATTCAGTCAGTTAGAGAGGATCAATTGAGAAGATAGACTTTTCTCATTTCTAAATGATAAAATCAATTGTAAACTGCATACAATGTGTCACATTTATACAACTTGATAGAATCTAGAAAGTTCCTAATCAAAGCATAAACGGAAATCTAACTAACTAACAAAATTTGTTAACTAACTAACTCTGTGAAACTTTACTGTTAATTGACTAACTCTGTGAAGTTAACTGTTAACTAACTAGCATAATTAATCTCAACACCCCCCCTCAAGTTGGAAGTGAGGTAATCACAGCCAACTTGTTCAGCATAGCAGTATGTTTGATTCCAGTTAAATCTTTTGTGAGAATGTCGGCCAACTGATCACAAGTGTTGATGTGATGAAGTGAAATTAAACCTTCTTGGAGCTTGAATCTGACAAAATGGCAATCCACTTTAATGTGTTTGGTCCTCTCGTGGAACACGGGGTTCTTGGCAATATGGAGAGCAACCTGGCTATCACAATACACAGGGGAAGGACCAATAGGAGGAACAGTTAACTCAGTAAACAATCGATGCAGCCAAACTAGTTCGCCAACCACTTTTCTTAGTGACCTGTACTCAGCTTCTGCTGATGACAATGATATGGTGTCCTGTTTTTTGGATTTCCAGCTGATAGGACTGGTGCCCAGTAAAATAATATAGCCACTAACAGACCTCCTAGAATCAGGGCAAGACGTCCCATCAGAATCACAGAAAGCCTGTATACCAAAATCAGGAGAAGTAGACATAAAAATACCCAAAGTAGGGTCTTTCTGAAGATATCTTAACATATGAAATGCAACTTTGAGGTGAGGTTCCCTTGGGTCTTGCATGTATTGACTCAAGTGTTGTACCCCATATGTGATATCAAGTCTAGTATGAGTAAGAAAATTTAACTTTCCAACCAATTTTCTATACAAAATGGGATCAGGCAAAGGTTCTCCTTCATGAGCTTTGAGTTTAACGGTATGATCCAGGGGAGATGTTACAGGAGTGAGACCACTAACATGAAATTCTTTAAGGAGGTCCTGAACAAATTTCCTTTGGGATATGAGTATTCCATCATTCTTGTACAGAATTTCTAATCGTAGAAAATAGTGCAGTTTACCAAGGTCCTTGATTTTGAACTGATCATTGAGGAATTTTTTGAGACTAGTGATTTCGTCAGTATCTGTTCTTGTTATAAGAATGTCATCCACATAGATCCCAGGAAAACAATAGAGTGCCCTTTTTTTCTAAAAAATAAAGAGTAATCATGTAGTGAATGAGTATAACCCCTTGAGTTGAGAGCTGCAGTCAATTTCTCATACCATTGTCGGCTTGCTTGTTTCAATCCATAGAGTGACTTATTGAGCTTGCAAACCAAACCTGTATGTGGCACATCAAGACCTGGAGGTACATCCATATAGACTTCCTCATTTAAATCTCCATGGAGGAAAGCATTATTCACATCAAGTTGGTATATGCTCCACTGTTTCTTAGCAGCAATGGCAATCAAAGCCCGTATAGTTGTCATCTTAACGACTGGAGAGAATGTTTCTGTATAATCTATGTCATGATGTTGAGTGTACCCTTTTACCACTAGCCTTGCCTTATACTTTTCTACACTTCGATCAGCCTTATGCTTAACTTTATAAACCCACCTACAACTAACAGATTTCTTACCAATGGGCAGAGGCATGCGAGACCAAGTGTTATTATCATGTAGGGCAGTAAACTCTTGGGTCATAGCTGTTTGCCAAGCAGGATCAAGAGTTGCCTCTTCATAACTGGATGGCTCACAATCATTAGTGATATTTAAAGCAAAAACCTGACTGTCAGGATTTAGATCTTCAGGAGATGTGTGGTGATTTAGAGAAAAACAGGCAGTTAGGGAACAAGGATTTAATGTGGATTGTTTTGTGTTAGGTGCAGTGCAAACATAATCAAATAGATATGAAAGCAATTTATGTGCTCTATTAGATTTTCTGGTTTTAATATTGTGTTGTTGGACCCGTTGTGGAGGTGAAAGTGTGGTAGGTTGAGAAGATGTGGGAGTGTCAATGAGAGAATGGAGAGATGAACATGGAGGTTCAGGAGACATTAGAGGATTTGTGTTACATGACATGCTTATATCACACTGGACAGGAGAATTAGATGAGGAGTAAGAAGCGGGGTCAACAAAAAATGAAGATTGAATAGGAGAAGAAGGAAAAGAAGTAGGATCTGCAGATAAAGCAAAAGGGAAAATTGTTTCATAAAAGGTCATATCTCTGGAGACATACAACTTCTTAGTGGCCAGACTCATTACCTTGTATCATTTTGTGCCAAAGGGGTATCCAACAAAAACATGTGGAGATGTCCTATGGTCGAACTTAGATTTGTGATTTAGGGATGGTTGGGTAACATAGGCATCCAAAACTTCTCAGGTGTGAGTAAAGAGGCTTCTGGTTATATAACAACTCATAAGGGCATTAACATTATTCTTATTATCAGATAAAGAGTTTAATACATTTTGATGAAGTGAACAAGAATGGGAATTACATTTGCAACACATTTTATCATGTCTATAAAGGGAAAAACAAGAAACAGGATCCTTTGTTGAGGTAGGATGACTGCTCTTTTGGAGACAGTTGGAGCACAAGAGATACAAACCATTATGCTCTTTACCAACTTCTAGAGGCCTCTTCAGTGAAGGGGCCTGCAGAAGACAAGAGGTGTTAGTGAAAAAAGCAATACACTTGAGGTGCACTGTTAGAGAGTTGACTGAAATCAAGTTATATTGGATAGAAGGGATGAACAAATCATTGTACAGTGTGATCTGTGGTGTCAGTTGCACATTTCCAACTTCTGTGACCTTAACCTTGTATCCATTAGGTAGTCTAACTAATAAGGGATATGGTAGTGTAAACACATTGGTGAGGTGATGCTTGATAAAGGTCATATGGTGTGATGCCCCTGAATCTATAATCCACAGGTCAGGTTTTATTTTATAACATTCATATGAGAGTTTGTCAAAAGTTACAGAAGAGGTACAAGCAGTGATACCTGCAAAGTTCACCGTTGAATTAGTCATATTGCTAGAGTTCTCTGTTGTATTGAGTGTTTGAAACTGATGGAGTAGATAAGCAAGTTAGAGATGCCAATACTTGAGCTGTCTTAATTGTTGACTTGATTTTCAGATCCATTCCCCTGTTCCATATTGAGACCACAAGATAATCCTGCAGAGTTAATTGCCACACTTTTACCTTTGTTGTTGTACCTGTAACCATTATTTGCTTGCCCATAATTTTGTTGCCTGTGGGATTGATTGTAATCTGGTTGTCCATAGTTCTATGGTCTTTGAGATCTATTGTTCCTATTGTAGGAATTCTGTGGGTATCCATGAAGCTTATAACATTTTTCTTTGATGTGACCTGGTCTCTTACAGTGATCACAGAAAGGTCTGCCTCTGTGAGAAGAAGAAGAAGAGTAATTGGGTTTGAAATCCTTACTTCCTGAAGTATTAGCAGCAAAAATGCCTCCTGACGATGTTCCTGAAGTACTAGCATGAAGAGAACTGGATTCAGCAAACAATTGATTATTTGGCTTAAACTCTCGTTGTTTCTCTTCCTGAATCAATAAGGCGAAAGCTTGTGCCATTGATGGAAGATGATTCATCATTAATATGTTTTCTCTGATTATTGTGTAAACTTCGTTTAATCCCATGAGAAATTGAATTAACCTCCTATCCTGTTCGACTTTGTGCATAAGATCCTTTGCTCCACAAGTACATGCACATTTGCAATGACTCTTTATGCATAAACTGCTCAATTCCTCCCAAAGTTTCTTCATCCTAGTGTAGTAAGTTGTGATATCCAAAACGCCTTGAACGAGATCATTGATTTCCTTTTGAATCTGATATAACTTAGCACCATTAGTCTAATCATAACGATCTTCCAAGTCATTCCATAGTTTCAAAGCATTGTCTACGTATTCGACACTATCAGCAATATCTCTGCTTATGGAGTTAAGGATCCAAGACGTAACCATGTCATCACATCATTCCCATTGCCTATACTCTGGATCATTAGAAGGTGGTTTGTTAGATTTGTCATTTATGAACCCTAGCTTATTTTTTACAGATAATGATCTAAGTATGCCTCTTCTCCAGGATCGATATCCAATCCCATCGAAAGGAACTGGTACGAGAGAAGCACCTGGACTATCAGATGGATGTAGGTACAAAACACTACCTACTTCAATCGTTTTAGTAACCCCTAGATCAATGACTTCCACCATTGTAGCAGATCAGGAAAAAAAATTGAAGAAGCGAATAGTGAAGAAGGCGACGAACAACAACAAGAGAGGAAAAAAAATTGATGCGATCGGAGGAACTTGAAACAACTGGAGCAGCGATTCTTCAACAAAGAGATGAGAAAATCAGGGATGAGCGATTCCTTGCTTTGATACCATGATAAAAACTCAATATTGAGCATGAAGATCCACCATTAATGGTGGATTCTAGAACATACTGATTCAGTCAGTTTTCTCATTTCTGAATGATAAAATCAACTGTAAACTGCATACAATGTGTCACATTTATACAACTTGATAGAATCTAGAAAGTTCCTAATCAAAGAATAAACGGAAATCTAACTAACTAACAAAATCTGTTAACTAACTAACTCTGTGAAACTTTACTGTTAATTGACTAACTCTGTGAAGTTAACTGTTAACTAACTAACATAATTAATCTCAACAATATATATAACTAATAAATGATAAACCATAGTATAAGCATTTTAGCATTTAGATATAGAGGGTGCAAATTAATAACTTATCGTACGTATAATTTAAATGAAACGTAAAGTTAAATTTTGTGCGCTGCATATATATATTCCATGCATCTTCTCCAATATAATGTGCAAACCACAATCAATCTAAGTTATAAATTCATTCGAGAAAAGCCTTTGTTGCGTTCATGATTTGTATTAAGAAATTTACTAAATGTATATAAATAGTTTATTCAGAATACTATAGTTATTTTATTTTTAATATAAGACTAATCCATAAATTTAAAATTTTTGATTCACGTCAGAAGATCATGATAACACTATGTCATAAAGCTCTTTATTGATTAAAAAAAAAGAAAAAGCGGTATGCAGGACATTTTGTTTGATGGTGGTACCAAAATTCATTTTACGGACCAAGTTAATATCTTCGACTTGGTACCTCCAACCAACATGCTTGCATATGGCGCAATTTAACATACGGTTGTCAGTTTAACCATCGCCTTTCACATACATGTTTTTATTTCTATATAATGATTTCACTGCTGGAGTAGTTTTACCAAACCTTATCTTTAAGAATAAAATCACAAAAGCAGTTATAATGTTAGCGGATAAAAACAAGATTAACAATTCACCAACTCTAGTGAAGCCTCAATTCTAACAAGATTAACAATTCTCTACTTAAATTAATTAGATGATGTCAATTAAGAGGGTAAAATATCATTCTCTGTTTTCTATAAAACAACTTGATCGCAAATCAACAATTTAACTTTTTATTTTTAATTCATTCTCCTTTAATAAAGATCTTGAGTTTTAGCTTTTGGTATGAAATTTTTTATTCTTTATTTTTAATGAGCCTTTTCTATACAAATTTTAATTAATTGAGCTAACATTTTTTTGGTATCAAATGCTTAAACAAAAAGAAAAAATGTAAGGATATGTGATTTGAAATAACAAACATCCAATACTCCCTCACTCGCATTTTACATGACTTTTTTTGTTCATGCATCAGATAATTTTTTATTCCATTACGATTTCTCTTCACATTCTTAAATGCTTTTAATACAACAAATTGTAATCCTTCCATTTTATTTGACGGATTTATCAGTTGGAGAGTCAAAGAGGTTTGTAAAGATCACAGTTTTCTTTAAGTATTTTTAATGTCTTGAATTATCAACTATTTTGATTCATAATTTTTTATATATAGTTTTCGAACATATAAATTTGATTTTTAAAAGTTCGAAAACTACATGTTCTAATTCAAATAAATAGAGGGAGTAAATACTTCTGTTTAGGGGTGTACATAGGTAGGTTTGGTTTGTTTTTTCATTAAAAAAAACCCTAAGCCAATTATGTCGCAGTTTGTTAAATCTAAAAACCAAATCAAACCACATAAAGTTGGATTATTCGGTTTTTACTTTAGTCGGTTCTTTCGGTCTTTTTCGATTTTTTGGGTTTTTCAGTTTTTTACAATTATACGGTGTTTGAAAAAGAGATCAAATATATTTTCACTTACTTGTGTGATAAGCTAAACTTTAAAAATATTAAAGGAATAGAAATCTTCGAAAAGACGGTAAAATTCACATGATTACAAAATATTTTTATTGAAACATCAACGTTCATTATGTTAAATTAATAAGATTAAAGGCTACAGTCAAACTGAATACAAAACAAAAAAAATTACAAAGTAAAGTTATCTTCAAATTTGAAAAACTATAACAATATAATTAACTTCTGATCTTAATACAAAATAAAATATTTACAAAATTTTACAAGCCCAAATTTGAAATAATATATCTAAACATTGAAAACTATAAAGTAACTAATAATATATTAACAAAGTAGATTATAAATAATATTTTTTATCTATAAATAAAATAAAATTATAATATATTATGTCGGTTTGGTTTGACTTTTTATCTTCTAATACCAAACCAAGATTGGTCGGGTTTTTTTCAATGCCAAACCAACCAACCAAACCAAACCACGAATCAGTTTTTTTCGATTTGATTTGATTCATCGATTCGATTTGATTTTACGGTTTGCCTTGTACACTCCTAGTTCTGTTCATAGTATTATGTCAGATTTTTACTGAAAATTAAGTTAGTGTTACAGCCGTATCGAAGTACTCTTTCTGGTTTGTGACCATAATAGTTTAGAGTACAGTAACTATTATTACAAGAACATTTCAATGAAGAACATCATCCATCTTAATTCTTACCTAAAGATGTCTTGATCAAAGGTGATCATACATATCGAAGAAACAAAAAAGATGGTGACATTTTACCTTAATCTGTTTCTTTGGATGCAGATCATGTTGCCAATAAGTAATCATTGAACGATACAGAGATGGTCCATGTCAAGAAAAATACAGTATTATTTTTTACTGCACAAATAGATTTGACCAAAAAATTCACTCTCGTTATCTCAATTTATGTAGAACAGGTAGAATAGAATTTTGAGATTCAAATTTTTTAACTTTGACCATGAATGTGAACATAGAAACTTAAAGTTTTTTAAAATAAAATTTATATATTTGAAAACTTAAAAAGTACTATAATAACAAATAACTTAAAATAATTAAGAGATATATAAAAGTATTTCGATAAAAAAAACTCGATTGACTCTCAAAATTCCATTTATGTCGTATAAATTGGGACGGAGAATAGTTTAATTTAAGACTCTTTTCTTGATCATAAGGGGTATTAAGTAGAAGTAAAGCAAATAACAAAGGGAAGTAGGCAACAAATTAACCTCTTAAATTCGTCTGCAAGCAAAATAGTCTTTTTTTTTTTTTTTGTCTTAACGTCGTTTCAATTGCTGGCCGTGACAAGGAACTCGATCTTAGTGTAATAGCCAAGTTATACTGCTGAATATAAATGAAAAAATGGATGCTAAAATTAAAAGCAAAGATGATCAGTTAATGCCAAACACACAGAAAAAAATGAGTGCTGGAATAGTTGATATACGAAGAAGTAGTAGTATAGCATTTTCATGGGAAGATTCACCTGGCGTATCTAAATATTTCATGCGCCACCAAAATTTCTCTTCCTCTAATTATCATTTCAACGGCGAAAAGATTCCGCCGCCTCCTCCGTGTGCAGCCTTTCGGCCTCCAATAATTGGGAAAAGTTCTTTGCTACGTGATGACCCTTTTATTACAGCGTTAATTGAGTGCACAAAAAGTACTACTCTAGGAAATAGCAAAAAGGCTTCTATTGATAATAATGGATCGTCTAAGGGATCAAAGAAGAGCAGCTATTTCTGTATGATCTTTTCGTGCAAGCAGTCTTTAGATGAAGTGAAAGTTGGGAACTTTGTGAAATTATCAAATCTTCCCCCTATTCCTAGACCTAGATCTAGAGGGAGATATAGAGCTTTGAGTATTGTGGACGACGATTGATTTCTATATCAAAACTATATTGTGTCATAAGTTAAATGTGATCAGTGCATCTTATAATTTCATTTCTATATGCACGTAATTAGATTTATCATGAATTAAGTTGTAGCCGTTACGTCCATTTTGCTGATTAATTCTTAGTATATGCATTATTTGTTTTACATTATGGTATATATGTGTAATCGACATCAGGGCTACTTGATGGTGTATTATTTCTTCGCGCTGCAATAATACAACAAACTAACTAAACCAAGAGGAATCATTTCTTTTTCTATTTTAATTTATTTTAGAAAAACAAAAACTATTAACACATAGATACAGGGACCAAAATGCAATAAAATTTAAAGCACAATATTTGCGAATCACCCTCTCGCTTGCGGAGTGCCGCGTGAAATGTTCAGCTTCCGTCAACGAGATGGCCTGTTTCCTTCGCCATTCATCCTCTCCGAAACCCTAATTTTTTTGAATATTCTGGATTTTCTTGTTACCCTATAGTTGGTGGCGCCGCCCAATTCTAATGGCTGCTGCAATAACCACTCCGGCGGCTATTGTTTGTTCCCGCCGGCGTAAGGATCAAATATTCAGTTACTCAGTATCAATCACCAGGGCTACGTTTTCTTTCGCTTTTGTTCCCTTTCACAAGTCGTCTTCTTCTATAAACCTCTGTTCTTTTCTCGGCAATTTCCGTCAGACCAGCGATGTGAGTTGTTTTTCCTTGCAATTCCAATCAGACATTTATACATGTTATATTTTACGCAACTGGTTATGTCTAATTTCTAGATGTTTATTTGGATGATGTTTAATTGACTATAAATATATTGTATTGTTATCTTCTAATTGTTGAATCACTGCGTGTAAACTCAATTTTGAATTGGGAATACTCAAGGTTGAAACAGCAATTTCCACTCTCTGCGATGTAAGAACTAGCTCCAAGCCTCCAAGTTTGGCTTTACATTTTGCTCAACTGTAGTGCTTTCTTCAATTATAATATAATACATATTGATTGGATTTAGGATCTCCCTTGAGACTAATGTTATTCCAATGACTTACGCCCTAGCGCTTTAACATGGAATGTTGCATTGCTCTTTATTTTATGGAAAACAGCTAGTAGGATTTATACAAGTTTACCAAATGGTGGAGGCACAACGTTGACTAGACATAGATACCTAGAAGTAAAGAGTTGTTCTGGTTCGGGTCTTAAGAACACTCAATCTTTATGGCTTGGTTTCCAGAGATAAAAGAGAATCATCACGTTCTTATTGTTAAAAGAACTTAAAAAAGGGACATGATATAACCTTCAAATATCAAGAATGACTTAACAACTGGGAATCATCATTGCATAAAATCGTAATATGTCATAAGTTCAAGTTCATTTGTTCATTTATTCTTTTCCTTCTTCCAATAGGAATAATTTACGGTTATTCTAGCTCAACTCAAATATCTTATGTTTGTCCCGAAGAGAAAAGTCTTGAAATAAGAGAAGTGCTAAATGAAATGCTTAAAGAATTGGGTATCATTCAGCAACTCTTTTTCCATGATCTTAAGATTTCTATTCATGTGGTCAATTATATTGAGCTCAAATAACTATCTATCTTTCATGTCATCTCCTCTCTTTTTGATTTCGCAGTGTTGAATTTAGCTATGCTCTCATTTTTCCATGGTGCTCACTATACAAATCTTCAAAATTATTGACCTTGTTTTCTGAATGTATCATCGAAAATGTGTTTGGACCCGGCACTTTTGTCAAAAGGGAAGATCAAAGTTTTGTTATTCGTCAAAAATTGTGTCTGCTGCATGCCTTGGACAATTCTTTTCTTCCTTTTTGGATGATCACCTAGAAATGTCCCTTTTCTCCCCAACTTGATTTTCCCTTCACTAATAATTGACATTCTCATCGTTTCATAAATCACCAGAGCACAATACATATATCCTTTAGTATGAGTCAAGATTAGAAAGTGATTTGAAATTCAGAAAGGATGAGAAGAGTAGCTATCACTGTTAACTTCTATCTCCTGCTTTATATCGGGAGAAAGCAAAATTTGCAATTCAGGTTTAAAATGCTTGCTTTGACAATTGATTGTTTAAAGGACATCTGCTTCTGTGCTTTATTGACTTTAGATGTGGGATTATACCCAAGATTATCCAAATTGGCATGATTATTTTATCAGTGATTGCTACATATTTTTGACATGTATGCCTATGTGGAATACTTGCTCTCCCAAGATAATGTGTTGTTTGGGCAGACATTTTTCTTAGATGTTTGGTAGCAGAGTTTGCATTATGCCAAAGTCCTAAGTAACCTTACTACTGAGTCACTGTGAAGTTCATAAGGTGTGTGTTATCATATTTGCATACGGTGAATGATGTCCTAATTTTTCTTTTTTCATTGTGAACTTCTGTTGCAAAAATGTTTATTGAAGTTTTTAGTATCCTATGTGAGTTTCTGTTGAAAAAGTGTTTATTGGAGATTGTTTTACTCTCTTTGTTTCGTTTATATGATGGTGTTGGACTTGACAAAATGTTGAAGATGATAACTTGGCTTCTATAATATATTAGTCTTCGTAAAAAATGTATATCAAGATAATAGTTGAAAAGTTATATTTATGGGAAAAAACACTACATCAAAGATAAGATTTGGATACCAAAATGAATTTTGTTTACCGACAGTTGTGTAGATTAATATTTTTAAGGGAAAAAGGACAAATATACCCCCGAACTTTCAAAAATGGTATACAAATACCCTTCGTTATAATTTGAGGTTATATATACCCTTACCGTCATATTTTTGGATCATGTATATCCTTACACTAAACGGAGAGACACGTGGCGATATCTTAAAAATTTACCCTATTTTATTTTGTTTTAACTTTCACCTACAAAACTAAAAGCCCACTCAACTATCTATTTACCTGACCCGAATTAAAAATTCCGACCCAATCTAAAACATCTGTGGAGTACATTTCTGAAGCAAATCCCTCAATCCCGTCATCATCTCTTCTCCATTCTCAATAATCAAGATCTCATCCATGATGGAAAATTCATTTGCTAGAGAAACCCATTACACTATCTATCAAATTTATTTTCAAATTTACACTAAATAAGCTGAAAATATAAAACCTTTACACATAAACATGTCACAAAAACTCTTTATCAATCAATCACCACATATCAAAATTAAAGCCTCAATACTACAGCACATAAGAAAATTTCAACAAGATCATTTAGAGCTCAAATCAGATGCCATACTAAGAAACTCATTACACAATTGGAAGAAAAAAAAAGAAATGGAGAAATGACCAGAAGCCATCGGAAAGCTCTTTGAAACACTCATCCCCTTTCCCTTTCCTACAAATTTAACAAACTCTTCAACTTCATCTTACGCATATTATTGCTACTGAACTACAGAAGCCATTGTAGGATAGAAGCCCTAAAATATGAGGTTTACTAAATAGAAGTAGAGGTGTACGTCATAGATGTTTTAGATGGGCTTTTCGATTTTGTCGTCCCACTCTCGAATTATTTGTGTGTGCTTACAATGTATATTTGTAGAAGAAGAGGGTGAGTATGTAATGAATTGAATAAGCACTTGAGCAAGCGGATCTGAAGTTGGAAACTAGAAGAAACGATATTTTTTTGTTTGGAAGAAGAAGAGGAAACTGAAGTTTAGTATTTGATTAGATGATGATGTTCTTCATACTAATTACGTCGCTGTCACTAGCGGCAAAGGTGCCATAGAATTGATCGAGAATTTGGGAGATTTTGATTTGGGTATATTATTAGGATGTTAGTAAGTGGGTGGGTATAGAATATTTGGGTGGGTTTTTCATTAATTCGGGTGGGTTCTTTATTTTTGGGTTAAAATCGGGTAGAGGCATAGGATGACGCCACGTGTCCATCCGTTAGTGTGAAGGATATAAGTGCTCCACTTTTTGGACGGCAGGGGCTCTAGTGTCTCAATAGTATAACGAAGGGTATTCGTATACCATTTTTGAAAGTTCGGGGGTATATTTGTCCTTTTTCCCTATTTTTAATTGAATGGTTTAAACATTTTGGGACGTCCCATAACAGAAAAAGTGTCATCTACGTTGACACGGATGGAGTATGATTTTTTGTTGGTAGATTTCTGAAATTCATAAAGGCTTATCCTCAGATGTAGGTTTATGCCCTACTTCCTTTTTATTTTTGGTTTAGGTGGAGCTGGTGGATCTAAAATGTGGTTCTGATTAAGTTTATTTAGAGGTCTTCACACTATCATAGTTTGATCATCTAGTGTACATTGTTAAATTAGATGTTGTATTGGCATCTTGTTTGTTGGTGACAGACGCCTCATCGTTAGGATAATAGACCAAAAGATTTAAGCTGATAAAAATGTATCCGACTTTACAAGGATAGAGTATAAGAGGATACGTAACGTAATTAGGTCTACACTTAAATGTCCTCACACCCGCCCCAAAGCAACCAAAGGTTTACATTTAATACTGCCTATTTTCTATTGTTACTGGGACCATATATCCTTATTTTTAAAAAAATAAAAATTCTCATTAGTTTACTCCTGTTGTTGCATTACATGAATAAGATACTTCAAGGCTTTTCAAATTGTCTGCGAAGTCTAAACATGCATATTCGTCTATAAGGAAATGTGACAAGGTGCTTGAAGTTTATTGAGATTTCTCTCATGATTTGTGTGGCCCTTCCCTCTTTTTCACCTAAGGTAACAAATAAAGGCAAACTGCAAATGGAAAATTATGTTCTACAAATGAGTTTTGCTGATGGAAATGGCCTTTGATCTATTGTTATACAATCCCTCATTTTAATGTTGCCAGCATCACTTTCAAGGACTAGAAAACAGGTTTAATTTCCAGCAGAAGTTGCATTATAAAGAAAATTGGTTTTCTGATCCTGTTTTTATATCAGGAATTGCTGACAAGCTTTGGTGCTAGAGGTTCTCAGTTTCTATGTCCTGTATCTTGCGAAGTTGACGGTCGCAAAGAGGGAGATGCCAAGAAACAAAGGCTAGCATATGCCAGTAAAGTGAAATCGGATGAATCAACCAATATGCAAGTATTAGATATCCAAAAATCAGTCTCATCTGAACGGAGGAAGATGTTGAAAATGGAAAGAAATCCCAAGCGTCTCAACAATAGTGCATCACAGAGGAACAAAATTGAATATTACCAGGTCATCCAATATCCTCTGAAAACTGAGTCTACTATGGGGAATATATTACGTCATAATACTTTGGTTTTTGTTGTTCACAAAGATGCTGACAAGAAGAGCATAAGGGATGCTGTAAAGAAGCTGTTTAAGATTGAAATGAAGAAAGTAAATACATCAATCATGCCTGACGGGACGAAGAAAGCATATGTTATGCTGACACCAAATTATAGTGCACTAGATGTGGCAAAAAAAATCAAAGCCATTTAAAAGTTGATTCTCCGTCTTCCTTTCCTTGCCAAGACAATCTGGTGGCTATATAAGGTGCTGGAGTTAGAAACTAGAAGCTTATGATTTATATGTGATCTTATGTTGAAATTTTCTCTAGTCTTTATAGGTACAATTTTGTAGTTTCAGCTTAATTTTGACCGCTCTCTGGGAAGTAAGTGTTCAATCATTGTGGTTTTTGGCTAAATGTTCCTGTATGAATGTACGGCTTGGTTCAACACCTTCTTCATTTCTCCCCAAATATTGGGAAAAACTTGTAAGCTGTGTAAAATCATTATGCTTTCAAGCTTTACATTGAAATACTTGATAACAGGAGGATCGGCTTATAATCATTTCCCAATTTCTGTTTGTGCTGTAGGTTTGTAACGTTGACGACATGGAGCCATTCTCAATTGGACTGATGTTTTTTTCTTTTAATTCACTGCAAATGCAATAATGCAGAGATTAGTTGGGAAAAGATAGTGACATATTGCAGACATTTCCTAGTTCCTACCAACTACTGACAAAAGTGCAAGGCACAGTAAGTCCTTCGGCTCCTTATCCTAATTTTATCATTTTCCCAAAGATCTCTCACTGATTCTGCTTTATGAAAAATGATCATCCCTGGGTCCTGGTGGATATAGCTTGGATGATTGCCCTCTTAGCAAGGGCACAATACAATTCTTCCCTCTGATTTTGTTTGTTTTCCTTTTTCCTTGCTGGATAAGGGAAAGAAAGAACAAGTGGAGCCCCCGCTTTTGATACTCTGTTTCCTTATAATTCTATAACCAGCACTACATATAAAGATAGGCACTAATTTCCAACAAGCCCTTGGTTTTGCAAAAGTAGTATGTAATCCTACGAGTGGAGTTTGAGGAGGGTGGTGGGCTACTCCCACCTTATGAAGGTAGAAATGTTGTTATCACATCCAATCATTAAAAACGTTTTAAGGATAATTTTGGAATATTATAGAAACATGATTATCTCAACCCAATCTTGTTAAAAAAAAAAAGTAAAGACTATTTCAAATTACAAAAGAAGGTAATACTACAAAACCAAGTATAATTAAGAGTACTTTATGGTAGTTATTTTCAGTATAAACGCGGATATTATTAGGTTCTCTCTTGTTTGCACGTTTTATATGTGGATGATTAGTTACTCAAATCCAATCTTAGTAGACGTTCTTCATAAACTAATATCTTCCCAAATTTGAAAACTCAATATTCTTGAGTGGAAAATTTGGATGCCAGACTTATATACGTACTTCTCAAAATATTAATATGATGGGACTCCTCTCTGGTTGGAAAAATAAAGCTAACCATGAAAAATAGTAAGTACGAATTACAAATACTTATGCCTTTCTCTCATCTTAATTAACTTAGAGGTGAAGAAAGGAAACAAATATGTTATTTTTATTAAAAAAGCATGCACACTTCGAAACCCTTAATTGGTACTCTTACATTTTTTCTTTATGAGGAAGTGACCTACCAGTTACTTTAAATTAATTAAATTTTAATAGAGAAGACTAACCTTAAATCTTTGACAACATAGTATTCTAAATAATGTAATTAAACTTCTCCATATCACGATCTTTGGTTGTTCACCTGTATTCTATTTGCATCAATTGATTTCGACAATAATTACTTTACTATACTAATAATCTTACCCCACCAAGAGTGAATTAAAGAAAAGGATGTTAACTAAAAGAAATAAAAAGAATTGGTGGCAACTAAACTAGTAAGGAGTTCTAGAAATATGTCCGTATTTTTATCAGCGGGGAAATTTGTTCTTTACACTTGTTAGTATTAGTATTTTGCAAATATTTTTGTTGACCAAAATAAAATTACAGCCATTTAATTGTGACAAATGCAGTAGTTTAGGTAAATGTTAGTCAATTCTAATTTTAGGAAATTTCATAAATAGCAAATAGCAAAGAGATTAACTTAATAAGTCTCCTTAGCTACAATTTGCCTAATTACTCTCCATAGCAGTTTCTTTTGCTATGGATATTTCCGTTTATATAATTCACTTGTCAATATACAAACATGGTAAGTATATATAAATTTTGTATCTATACATTTAGAAATTTCAGAATTTATATAGATCAAATGTATCAACAACATAATTAATTATATACAAGCTAGGGTAAACATATATAAATTTTGTATTTATACAACTAGAAATTGAATTATACAAATTCTGAATATATATAATTACGAGCGAATTATACGAACGTGGTCCACGTAAATATAGTTATAAAGTAATTTCTTCAAACTATAGCTATGTTAGCATACTTTTGATATAATGATGTTAAAATATACATATTAGGACACGTCATTTATACCCTGGATATAAATATCAACCTTGCAAATTGATCAATATTAAATCCGATATATTGATCTAAAGGGTCGACAAAAAAAAATATAAAGTGGAAGTAAAATATAAAAAGACAAACATAACTATTATTTACTCCCTCCGTCCCTTTTTAGTTGTCCACTTTAGAAATGGCACACAGATTAAGGCAACAATGATTAGCACAGTGAAGTTACAATTTTACCCTTATAACAACTTTTCACTTCAAAATTACAATCACTTATTTGAATTAAAGTGAAATAAATTGGAGGGAAACAACATACACTTTTACAATTTTCAAGAAGTGTAAATAAGGGTATAATAGGAAAAAATTTGTTGTCCTTTCTTGATTTGTCAAAATGGACAACTAAATAGGGACAACCAAAAAAGGAAATATGGACAAGTAAATAGGGACGGAGGGAGTATGTTTTAACGGAGATGCTTTTCAAATCATTCACCTTTTCAAAAGGAAAGGAAACAGAAAAATAAATGAATAAAAAGAAACAAGTTTTACTTGTTCAAACAAACTTTTCTTTAATCGCTTTAATTCTTTATCCATGGTGGTTTATTAGTTTTGTACATTTACGTGGGGAATATCCGTGGCACCTAACATAAAATATTCACTCAACTTGCGCACTAGAAAATTAAATTGTGTTTATTGTTATAAGTAGATCCACACTACTTTTGGTGAAAGGGAAAATGAAAATGGGGATGACATATGCAACTTTTTTTGTTATGGGTTTAATGGAATAGGTTTCAATTCAGATAAAAACTTCACGGGTCAAATGCATAAAAGCAAAAAAAAAAGTGGTCCAGGAGATATTTTTTGTTGGACTGCAGTTATCCTAATCTGATCTATTAAAACTTGTTTAATAAAAAGTTTAATTGATAATCTAGAGGGTTTTTTTTTTATTAAAGAAATAACAGTTAAGTGTGATCTTGAACAAGAAATAACATGAATGAGCTCGCATTGCCAATCCAAATAAAAGATGAGGGTTGTGGTCAATGATGAAGCCAAGAATTTTATTTAGTGGAATTACAATATATAGATTAAAAAGAACACACATAAAAAATAGGAGTCGTCACTGGTTTCAGTAGAATGATTATGTAAAACTTGTTGAATCATGACATCCTTTACACGAGTTGAGAATAAATGAAGAAGTATCATTAATGAAGTTAGAAATATTGTCAATGAGGATTTAGAAAATTGACCCTAATTTATCTTAAACGAAAGCATAATATTGGTATTATCATTTCCTTCAAGAGTGTGAGAGAAAGATGGATGAAAGGAGAAGAGAACATTTTGTCATGGCTGAAGAATTGAAGCAATTTTCTCTTATGGCGCCATATCTAGAAAGGCACATGCAATTCACCTATATTTGCTTGATATTAAATATTCTTACAAAGTAATTCATCATGGAAATCATGAAATTTTATGATTCTAAAGAGCAAGATGTTTAGAATTTATCTTAATCCGTTAATTAGGATAACTATACAAGTACATAACGACGTCATCTGTATATCTTGATTATTACTATAATATAAAGCTTCCATCTGCTTTCGTACTTGATCCAAATACCCCCAAAGTTTAGTAAAGGAAAAGAGCATAAATGTACATCATATATTGAAAGCAACATATTCCCCGTCCTTTGGTTAATAATTTATTTTTGTCAAGACACAATTATATATTCTCTCCTTTTTTATTTGTTGATATTCCTGCATGCGTGTAGATAGATGCATGTGAACATAAATTAAATCAGATGGTAAAGTGAACCATCAACAATCAGTTAGTGTATTAACCTAGCTAAGAAATAAAGAATTCTCTTTCAGCGCGGTTCCCTTTTGTGAGACGCCACTTAATTAATCAGCATTATTCCTGATTAAGTCTAATAATCAAATCACGGAGATAATTAATACTCTTAATGACCGTTGGATTAGCGCCAATGACGACAAATGTTACGTACGGGGTCCACCATTTAGAGATTGAAAAGTCATGAAAAAACAATTATGGCAATGAACGTACTAGCAATATAATACTTACTAAACGGTAGAAAGGCAAAAAGAAAATAGTTCCATTTAACTAATAAGCCAAACATTGCACGATTGTGTCATTTACACCATAATGATAGCCTGGTTTTGCTTAAAATAAAACCACCATTTGGTCCCAACCTCAAAGCTCCTAGCTAGTAGCTACATACATTACTATATCTCTTTACCACTATTATACGCACCTTTTAATTTAATTTACAAGAAATAGAGAGTGAGAGAGAGAAAATCCTCTTGTGACTTCATTTCATCTTAAGTAATAAGATAGTTATATAGTGGTGCTAATTAGAGGAAGAAACACGTTTAATGATGATTTATTATAGGTCCAAGTGATTAATTAATGAGGTCTTTGTTCCATATTATTGCATGCCCATGCAGAATAAGAATTAAATTGCTGCTCAAGTTGCCGGGTGATCAATATTTGACGTATACCCTCAAGTCTTTGCCGAAGGATAGCCGATTCGGTCCTGACCCGCTCGTTCTCACACTGGACCACTCGGCACTGGTGAGTAATCAACCGTAATCGGTTCATTATTTCCCGGTTCCCTACTTTAAGCCGGTTCGCTTGGTTCCGCAGGTTCTCCAGATGCTTTTGCTTTCGCATGCGGGACCGCCTTGCTGATTCCCGGTTCGATACCATACGCCGACGCTTCCTCTCATCTATGTCACGGTTCGATGTCGTGCGCTGCCGCTTCCTCTCGTCAGGACAGCGGTTCGTGTTATTATTATTGTTATTATTCCGGTTCGGGTCATCTGAACCGGAACTAGAGTGAACAGAATTCGGTTTGGAGTCATCAGAACCTGAATCGGAGTTCAAAATAACCGGTTCAGGGGGTGGGGATTCCTTGGGTGAAACAACCGGTTCTTCTTCTTCCACTTCTTGTGGGAATAGAAAAGCCGGTTCGATACATTCCCAAGGAGTGAACCCGCCATCAAAAGCCGGAAATAAATAGGGAAAAAGTCCATCAGCGGACAGAGTAGTGGCCGGAAAAGTGGACAACATGGCCGGAAAATCGCTTCTAAAGGGGGGTGGGTAATTAGGAGGAGAAAAGGGAAGTAGTAAGGTCAGGAGTGTAGTATTTATTGACAAACGGAAAGGAGTAGGGTATGTTCCCACCAGGGATATTTTTGTAATTCGACAAAACTTTTGAGTCAGGTGGCAATAGTGCGTGGGGTCCATTTAGTTGGCTTTTAAAAGTAGATTTTTTTGTGACATAAGCTTGGGTTGGGGTGGGCTGGGACCCAACAATTCAGCTTAGTCACGAAGGAAAAGAAGTGGGGACACAGTTTGCCTACGTGTCGTATTTGGTTTGAGCTGAGCGTGTGAGGAGCCAATAATTTGAAAAGGTGCTTACGTGGAAGCACGTTCTTAGCTCGGTTCCGGCTTTGCTGATGAGCTGAAATTGATACCGTTGAATCTAAATTTATGTGATATTATTTAATTTAATATCAAATTTAAGAAAGAATAGCATTTTAAAATTTAGTAGATAGTGGTAGACCTTGGAATTTGTGTGAATATAACTCGTTGTAATAAAAATAAATAAATAAAATAATTTCTAATTTTAAAAAGATGATAATGTACATCTTTTAATTAAAAACGAAGTAATATTCTAGGTAAATTGAGAGTTTTTAAGAGAGTGATGGACTCTCTGGCAATTATGTTTATCCAGTGTTAATACTAGGAAGAAGCGAAGTACTTGATATGTGTTTAGGTCATCATTTGTTTTTCCTCAAGATTAATTGTTACTTGCAATATTTAGGGGACGATGTTATTATATAGTTTTGAATTTATCTGAATTTAATGGATCATGATTAATAATTGTAAAATATAAATGATTTAGTATTTAAAAGTTTAAAAGTTAAATCCATAAACTTTAATCCTAAATCCGTATTTGCTTACGGAACTAGTAGTATATAATAAACACACTAAAATGGTGTTGAGTGCTGATATTACTAGCAAGTGCAAAAATATCACTAGTCTGTTGTTTGGACCACAAATAACATAGTGGAGATAGAGGAATGAATGACATTTTTGAAAGTGCCCTCATCTCCATTTATTAGTAGTCAACTTGATTTTTTCTATCTGCTGTAATTAAAAACAACATATTATATTATATTATAAACTCTTTGACCTTATCTATTTTATGGTGTGCGCAACTGTGGATGCGTGATAAAATCTCACTGGACTACTGTAGTCTGTAGGTAATAAAAACAAAATAAAAAAACAGTAATAATGTGTAGGGCTTGTGCGTAAAGCTTTATCCCAATCGTTATTATTGCGTCCTTGTTTTTTCGAGGATTTGATGGAAGGACTTAGTAACTAGTACTGTTCTTGTTGGCAATTATTTATGATAAAATAAAATAAAATTATGACAACTCCTTTATAGAGCCTGAATTACTTTATATATTGTCATGAATTTGACAAATTGTGCACCTATGATATGAACCTGTAATGGGAGGACTCATGGTTAGGTCAAAGACTTTTAGGGTAGTTTGGCCATGCGATATAGAATTATGATATGATATTATAATATGGAATTATGAGATAAAATTGAAGTTTTGTTTGAACATGCGATAAGAAATTTTTGTGTTGTATATTTTCTCATAAACATAAAAATTGCATAAGTTGTAAAACTATTAAAATAGCTCCAATTCTTTATTCAATCTTATCAAATAAATAAAAATTTATAAAATTGCATAATAGAGTATTACAAAGCTATCTGTTCTCCACTTAATTAATTATTTCATCTAACTTTAATTGATCAAACTTTAATTCAATAACATAAATTGTAGTGTATTAGTCTTTAATATAATTCTCCCACACAATACGAACAATCTTCTCACGTTGAACTTGCATTTCTCTATCATATGACCGAGAATACAAACCAACATTGTTACTTTGAGCCATTTGTTGGTTCAATCTTTTCAATGCATTAATTTCGTGCTAAAATCAAACATATTGGAAGTAGTGATTATCGAACATACATCATCAATTTTATCCTTTTTCATATTAAATTGCTTTAAACATTTTCATATGTAGTCAAAAGAGATTTTATTTTATTTTATGAAAAAACAAAACAATATTACTCCCTATGTTTGTATTTATATTCACCAAATCAAATCTTACTTTATCATTTACATTCACCAAATTGAAAGCAATAATAAATTTTATGTTTGGTGAGTATAATAAATTTTAAAAAGTAATGATGTGATTATTAATTTGATTTACATATGAAATAAATGTTTAGTAAATATAATGTGGGTTGTTTTCACAAAATATAAATTTGTGGGTCAACTTTTGTATTTAAAAAAATCTCAAATCATGATTATAGAATTCTCATATCATGATTTTTGGAGAATATGGTATTCCATCTCGTGATTTCAAATCAGGAGATGAAATCTGCATAAAATCGCATGTCCAAACACTAATTTTATCTCAAATCGTGATATAATATCGCATGGCCAAACGCGTAATTAAACTTAAACTTATAATGTTATAGTTTCCCTTCTCTACTCTTCAATAACTTTGGCACCATCCTATTCAAACTGTCATATATATGTTGATTGAGGAGATCCCAAAGATACAAACTTAACTTAAATCATACCTCGATTGAAATGTTTTTGCAATAATAAATACAACAATGTAATAAATACGCATATCATTGCACTCTTAATATATATATATATGCAATAAAACTTTAACTCTTTCAATATATATATATATATATATATATATATATAAATATATATGATTTTAAGTTAACTTCTTATTGTTAAATTATAGTTAATTAGTACAGATTCTAAATTTAATTTTTTATTTAATTTGTAAAGTAGTATAATTTATTGTAAATTATGGGGGGGGGGGGNGGAGTTTATGATTGTTTCCCTTTTCCACAATAATGAATTAATAAAGAACCTGCATATATTCAATTATTCTTAACACGTCATTGTCTTTAGAGGCATCATTAACAATTGGGCCGATTCTCGGAATATAACGAAAAACCAACATGTTTTTGTCTTTCAATTTCATCTTCATATAATAAGATATTAATTGCACCTATTTTTCTAAAGTCCAAGCCTAAACAAAGACTAGCTAACATTAGGGAACGCTCCAAATATGAAATCCAAAACAATTTCTTTTTCAAAAATCAATAATTAAGGAGAGGGAATCCATTTAATATTCCTGAGGCTGACATTCAAAGCTCTTTTTTTGTCCTCAATCACATATTACAACACGTATATAAAATAAAAAGCAATTAATTTCTTTAATTTGGTTCCATTAAACAGAGAGTGCCTCCAAAGTCAAGGGAACTTTATTCTTTAATAGGACATGAAATGGACTTCAGGGTATGAAGAACAGACACGTACGTTGTCTACTAGTTCAATTCATCATGATAAGGTTTTAATTCTTTTGTTTTGTTCCATCTCTTATTTTGATGTTTATAAAATATTCTCTCACTTTCACTTTGGAAATTCCTTATTTATGCACCAAAAGAGCATCGCACATCTGGTCGCACCGAAAAGGATTGGATACGTATATAACTCTTCTATCGTATAATTTCCTAGTACTACCAGCATTAGAAAAATATGGAATTGATCACTAAGAAATTTATCTGTAATTCCTTGCTAATATGTTGCAAAAGAGCTCCTAGCTAATTAGATTTTCATTTTCGTAAAATTCATCGCTAATTCTTAGCTAAATGGGATTAACATGAGATTTTTGTTGTTTCATAAAAAAAAAATCGTAGCTGACTCCTTATTTCGCGGGGTTAATATCTCAAATGGTCACTCAAATTTGAAAATTTATTTAAAAAAGTCATTGAACTTTGTTTTGTATCAATAAAATCACTCAAGTTAAATCCTTGTATCCGTAAAATCATTCAACTGAATTTCTCATTAAATAAAATTTGTCATGACAAAATAAATTATTTTTTATTCCTAAAATTGAATAATATTAACTCCTAAAATAAATAAATAAAATAAAATATGTTTTGCGGATTAACTTAAATGTTCATATATGAAATTATTCTCATTTTTCAGTTGTCTATGATGTTTCAAAATCTATTTTATTTGAATTTCGCAAATAAATAGCTTCATATCTTTTGAATATTTGTATAGCGGTATGATTCACAACAATCCTTTGCTAACCACTAGGCGATTTTAATCCTGTTAAAAAATGGGGATAACATAGCGTGAGGTTTTCTAGACGTTATGTTATTTAGAATACATATTTTAGTTAATCCAGAGGGGATGCGGCTCGTTCAGTGCCTTTACCATCCAGTTGGTCCAGTCCCCCTTTAATCTGCTGCCATTTGTCACATAATGATCTAAGGGTCAATAATTATTTAACCAAAACAATCTTTTAAATCATGGTTAAGCTACATTATCTTTTTTAATTTCTTTTTGTTTCATATTAACTACATGTATATAGGAGAGGATCTTTTTGATCAATCACTGCTTTGTTTTCCTTTTTTCATTTTTTTTTCACGTTCTTTCCGAAAATCATTTAATTTCCATCACAAACCCAATTTCTTTCAAACTAAAAACTCCATTATTTTCATATTATTTAATAACTCTTCCTAGATTTCTCTATACATTCAACTTCTTAATAAAATTGAAGTGTATTACAATGGCCACAAGAAATTTCTAAAGCTAAATAACATTATTGTTCTTGTTTCTTACCATCAGACGGTTAAGAGAGAGCAAGAAATTTCTTCGATTATTATATAGGTGTTCGTTAATATGAGATGAAAAACTATATAGTAACTTAGTTTTTCTCAGTTAACCAAGAGCAGGAAATTATTGTTTCTCAACTACTAAGTGCAAATAGCTTCTACCCATTTACTCTCAACTACTGTAGCTTAATCATAATTTAAGAGGTTGTTTTGGTTAAATAATTATTGACCCTTAGATCATTATGTGACAAATGGCAGCAGATTAAAGGAGGACTGGACCAACTGGATGATAAAGGCACTGGACATGGGCCGAATACAGTTAGAGGTGTGCTAATAAACCTAATTAATGAGTACTATATTTTATTTTGGGGTGAGAAAGGAAAGAGAGGGTCAACAGTTGCCAAGGAGAAGCAACTATTAAATTAAATTATTTATTTAAAAGTTAATATCTTAAAAGATCATTTAATTTTGAGAATAAAATATAATTTATTTTATCATGTTAATATTTAGTTAATGATAAATTTACATGAATGATTTTTTTGATACAAAAGTCTAAGTTGAGTGATTTTATTGATACAAAACAAAATTTATTTTTTCTAAATAAATTCTCAAAATTGAGTAGTTTTTTGAGTTATTAAATCTTATTTCGTGTAGTGTGTAATATATACGGAACTATATAGTCATTAATTATCCTCCAGCGTTACCTTGAGAAAGTACGTTAAACGGCGCAAATATCTATAGGAGATTTTATTATTTTTTAAGGAAACAATCAAATGGCTAAAAGGTTGACAATTCTATCACAAGTTCAAATATCATTAATAATCACTTAATCAGGTTAACTAACGTAAATCTCACAAGCTCAATTTAATATCACTGACTAGGTTAAGTATGTGAGTAATTAAGAAGGGAAAAAAAAATTGAAATCCAAAAGTGGACATGAGAGCTCAGGTGCACTAAAAAGAACTATATATATATGTGGTTGATTCAATCTTGTAGTATACTACTCAATATTAAAATATTAATGGGAAGGACATAATAAAGCATCACATAGACAATGAAACTTAATTAGCTAAGTATGCCGACTTTATAAAATATGATCAGAAGAAGGTACTTGTTACAATATGACATACAGAAAAGTGTATGGCAAGTAATTAGCGGCCGGCTGTGAAAGCAAACTCTTGTATATTATATTGTTAGTTAAATTACAAAGTGTTACCGAACCTCTGTCCGGTGTTTGCCATAATTTTTTATTTTTTTTGAGTAACCGTTTGAATGTCTTTGGATTTGGATGATCTAGTTTAATTTACAAAATAGTCAGCAAATTAAATGTATAATATATATGCATATTTCTATATATAATATACATAATCAGTACATAAATTTTATATTATATTGGAGAATTGACTTGTATATAGCCGTCGTTCACTCAATTAATTAACTTTAAAATAATCGACAGATGCGTAATATATGCATAATATTTGTATAATTGTGTATAATTATTATATAATTTATGTATATCGACGAAAAGAATAAACAATAAATTTGTCCGCCTATTTGTATGAACATCTATATGGATAAATAAGTTTGACCAAACTATACATTTTGATAAATTTTTCAAAATTTTATTCTGTTTCAAAAAATGATGCTTATATTTAAAATATATATATAATTATGACAAAATATTTGTTTGTAATCATATAAATACATATGACTTATCGTAGATCATAATTGATTATTGATTAATTCTTTCTTCTTTAGAATTTTGTTTATCCAAATGAAATATGCATCACAACAGAGTAGAATGAGGGGAGTATAATAAAAAGGCAAAGATAGAGTATTGGAGTATCGCGTTTTTTTTTTAGGAGAAAGTTGATGCATGTGGGTTTGAAAATCAAAGAGAGTGCATGGGCGGCTGTTAATTAGGAGTTCACTTTAGACCAAGCATGTTCTACACATGCACTATTCTGGAAAAAAAAAAAGCTGACACTACTTTAAATTGAAAGACCTTTTCTAACTACAATATATACTTTTCTTCAGACAATCAACAACAAACTACTCTCATCTGCTTAATTCTTTGTAGAAACTTCTTCTCTTTGTTAACACTGCACCCTCTTCAGTTTTAACGTGTGTCATGCAATAAGGAATAAAAAGATATGAATCTAATTAAGATTGTGTTTGAATACGTTTTTGATTATAATCTGAAAAAGAAGAAGTTAAGTAGCAAAGATTTTTGAAAATTTTGTGGTCTTAAATTAAAGATACAGTATTTTAATCTTATGATCTTAAATATGCTATGTAGAAAGTTTGAATTAAAGAATTGTCATATGTATTCTCATTTTAATGGACTGAAAAAGATAAATTAAAACGAAAAGAATAATATTTAATAGTTGAAGTTGTATTTGGACGTATGTATTTCAATCAAAATCTGAAGGGAAAAAACACGCTTTGCAGCTAGTTGGATGAATTTTAGTCAATGTAAAACTCTTCAAAGGAATTGTATAAAAGTGAAAAGAAACTAACCAATCAATTAACTTATCCAATCCCTCACATCCAGACGGCTGGCTGATATTCAGTTGAATTAAATTAGTTTCAAAAAAGACACTTACGTCAAAGGGTTAATTAGTTCAAATGACCTTAAAAAATAGCCTCTTCTTTAGAAAATTCGCTACGCAAAAGTTTTGTTGCACAATTGACATAAATTAATTTTACCTATAAGACAGAAGTTCTAAATATTTCAACATAGTAAACTTGCTCAACTAATCATAAGTTTTGTCATATAAGCAAATGTTAAACTTATTATAGATGGGCAATCTAAGCTATTTGGCTATTCCCCTTGATTTTTTTTTTAAACAAATTATAAATTGAAGACAAAAATTTGAAACGAGACACCTTTGGAAACACGAAGCGTCTTTTCCTGTGCGTCAAAAGCCATTATTCTCGAATTAAAACTCTTGTACAAAAGATTCACTATTGGATTTACTTTACAGATATATAATTTTTCTTTTTCTAAGGAGTACGTACTAGATATTCCATTTAAACATGATTTCAGTCCTTAAATCTTATACGTGGTTTGCTTTCTTTTATTTGATGTTGAATAAAAGGGAATGCATGTACTATTTGTTGCTTTCTAGTAATTTAGATTAGAGACTTGTTGTGTATCTTTATGTCTTCTTTACTATTGGTCCCAACTTCCTAATCCAATTAAATCGTAGCAAAGCACCATTAATTCAACATTTAGAAAAGTTTATAGCTAGGTCTTACCAAAGCACCATATCTTAACAGTAAAAAGCTTCTCTCCAAGTTGATTTGGTACATTGCACCCACATATTCTTCTTTTTTAGATGTTTAATGAAGGACGATATATAGGACGTCACACTAGTCTCAAATCTCAATAAGTGATAATATCCTAATAGATATTAGATTATAAAGTAATTAAGCTCGTAATTAGGTTTAGCTAGACGGTCTGACTTAAATCAATCAAATCCATGTATATATCTGCCGACTTAAATTAGCTAATACTATTTATTTTACATTTGGACCAAATTTTCCTGAATTTTGAACTTAATCCAAATTTTAAATGCACTTCACCAAGAAAAGTGAAATGTCTAATAGATTCAAAATTCAGCATAAATAAAAAACACTTGGTGATTCTTTCCATCTGTTCTATTCTTGGTGGGCAAAGTTACTTGATACCTGTTGCTGGTAGGAGGTGGCAGGTATTTTGTAGAATTAGTCGAGGTACATGAAAGTTGACCTTGACACCACAATCATAAAAACAAATTAAATTGAGATGTCTATAAACCATTTAAGTAACTGAAATTAATCATTCAACGCTCTGTACATATACAACACATGATAAGAATTATAATACTTACTCTAATTAAACAACGTACAATATAAATCCTCGCCAAATTTTCTTAACTAAGGTAAACATCTAAAAAGATTCCCAAGCTGCATCAAATAAGAACATTATTCGACGTTATTGTATATTGGCCGTGAATAGAGGTGGAATCGAGCGGATAACAATATATATATATATATATATATATATTTTACCCATTTTGCCAACCCTAGCAGTGTATGTTATAATAAATTCCATTAACCTTGATCATGTTTATGTTCTTCTTCCTGGGTAAATAATGGATTAGCAATATTTTTGAGCTGCCCAACATTAACCTCAGTGATCATCAATGTACAACTCTCTCCTACATCATCGGAATCATGTTTAGTATCAATATAAACGCACGAACAACGTTCCAATGATACAAAAAATGCCGCGGCGACTCCGCTAATAAGCCGAGTCGCAACGCCATCAACCCTCTTGGAGACCACTGTCCCACAACTTTTGATTGATTTTTCTGGCACTTCTCTTGGTGTAACCATCGAACTTTTTTGACACCAAAGGAGGTCCACGCCGCACGTAAGCGCTTTCTTCATTCTAATTCTAATTGTAATTTTAAATTTGTTGTAAAATGATCAATTGAGGTTTTACAATTTTTACGCTAAGCTTTTTATAATCAAGTAGAATTTAAGTATATGATTATTGGCGTGCCATTAGGATATTATTTACTTCCTCATGTAAACAACACCAAGAATTTCTTCTCATCAAAGTGTCATGATTTAAATTGTGCAGGCCTGTGTGTTTATTACGACTCAAAATATCATTAGGGGTGATTAAATGTATATACTTATATCAATAATTTATTAAACCATCTGTAATTTACCATAGAGTCACTCAACTAACAATTTTTATTTCAACAAGTCATGCAACTTTGTTTTATGACACAAAAATCACTCAATTAATGATAATTACCTTAAAAGGCCGCTCAACTTTAGTTTGTTTTGTAATAGAAAATTCACTCAACTATCACTACTTCACATACAAAGTCATGATATTTCCGATAGATATTGCTGACGAAGAAATTTTTAAAAGTTATTTTGAAAAAATAAATCTCTTTATTTTAGTTAACTCATTGCTTAATTAGTTGTGTTAAATGAGAGATAAAAGCGATTAGTCGAGTTAACATGTGAAAAAATTGTGCAACTCTTTTCTTTTAGGTCAGGTAATAAGTATGATAATTAGATGCACTTTCTACAGGAAATTAACTATCGTATTGATCAAATTAGAAGAAGAAAAGAAGAATGTTTTTAGGGGCAACTGGTAATTAAGGGATAACCTATGGAATGAAGTAAATTAAAGACGAGAACTATCAAATACTCCAAGTCTCAAAAGTTGATGAGACCAAACCAATATTCTTTTGTCTGATTAGACATGGAATTTGTAATCCACAAGATATTTAGCACAATTGTCGAAAGATGTAATTCGAATTACAGTATTTCATATGCTTCTGTTGTCTGATTGATCTTTATCTTAACTATACTAATTCCATTCAATTATGAGAGGAAAAGATTAAGGGCATCTTTTATGAAAAATTGATTTTCCGAGCCCAATAAATGCGCAACAAAGAATTGGGTCACGACTAATAAGTCCGGTAAGGATATATGACGAGTCCAATTAGACTAAGTTGGGCCTTTATATTTTGCAGAATAAAGTCTCAGAAATTCGATTGGGCTATTTCGTACGGTAGTGTACGGATGTGTTTGAACTTTGATATACACAACAAATATATGTGTAAAATTTTAATAAGCGTTTTTTTTTACAAAAAAATAAATATAATAGATTTTATCATGAATATTTATCCCATAAATCTATATCATAAATATAACAATAATCTGACTTTGCAACAAATTACATTTATACAATAAAAATACATGGTATATTTTACCAACATAATAATCTATACCATGGTTGGACATCTTGTAATTAAGATGGTTTAGGGACTAATTTGAAATCAGAACATTGGCTTACTAATTGCAAGTTACAACTGATCAACTTAAATACCAACACACTAGCAAAATGATATTTCCATCCTATTATATTCTTTTAACTTTTTCTAGAAATATTACAATTTCGTAATATGTTTGGTTTCTACATTACATTGCATTATTCAAGTATATATCAAGCATATACGATATGAGTAATATCCGCAAGAAACAATTGATGCTAAATGTGGTGGATGATATAAATTCACTGAATCTTGATTTTGTTTTTCCAGAACTTGGCCAAATAACTTCACAATTGTTAATTTATCATAATGTTTGAAGTGGAGAAATCTTTAGCTCGAAAATATAAGCCGGCTACAATTCCTATTACAAACCGAATAGGGAGCCTGTTGGTGATATCTCTCTCAGCAACATCAACGTATCACTTGAGATAGTTCAATGGTTATAATTAAACTGTCGTATATAATCCACAATTCTGACAAACCTAATTAAGCCAACAAATTATTTGAAGTATTCAAATATTTTGAAATTAATGGGGACCAGATTTGTATATAGATTACTGAGGGTGGGAATAATAAAATAACAATTCAAACTATCAAAGGTCTCCTTTTTAGTCCACAATAGTTAATCATCACATTTTGTGAATAATTACTATTAATCGTCATGCAACATATGATTTTAAGTGTTCATATATACATCAAGGATCGCGCCTCCCTTCATTTCTACTTTAATTAATGGATCATCAAAGATTTTATAATGATATGCATGGGACTAATATAATCCATTTTTCATTTATTTATTTATTTATTTTGCATTGATGCCATATGAATGTGAATTCTGACTACAGTTTTTATGTAGCGTAACAGTAAAGGAGCTTTTCCTTAGCAGTTCCATTTGAAAAAATACTGATAAAAGGGGAGTAGTTGAATTTGTAATTTATAAGCATAAAAAGACTTGGGAATATATTAGTCTAGCTTTAGGGGATAATTAATTTGGAGTTGGAACATTAGGTTAATGATTGCAAGAGCAACTTATCATTGCAGGAATTTAAGGATGCAAATATATATATCGTTCTCACTCTGGTGAGTAATTAATCGTAACCGTTTCCCTACTTAAAGCCGGTTCGCTTGGTTCCGCAGGATCTCCAGATGCATTTTCTTTATCATGCGGGACCGCCTTGCTGATTCCCGGTTCGATGTCGTGCGCTGCCGCTTTCTCTCGTCAGAACACCGGTTCGACTTGTTATTATTCCGGTCCGGGTCATCTGAACTGGAACTAGAGTGAACAGAATTCAGTTTGGAGTCATCAGACCCTGAATCGGAGTTTAAAATAACCTTTGGCGAAACAACCGGTTCTTCTTCTTCCACTTCTTGTGGGAATAGAATAGCCGGTTCGATACATTCCCTAGGGGTGAACCCGCCATCAAAAGCCGGAGATGTATTGTGGAAAAGTCCATCGGCGGACAGAGCAGTGGCCGGCAAAGTGGACAACATGGTCGGAAAATCGCTTCTAAGGGGGGTGGGTAGTTAGGAGGAGAAAAGTGAAGTAGTAATGTCACGAGTTTAGTATTTATTGGGAAACGGGAAAGAGTAGGGTGTGTTCCACCAGGGATATTTTTGTAATTTGCTAAAACTTTTGAGTAATGTGGCACTAGTACGTGGGGTCCATTTAAAAGTAGACTTTTGGTGACACAAGTACTTGGGACCCAACAATTCAGCTTAGTCACGAAGGAGCAAAAAAAGTGGGACTATGGATGGCAATGGGCCGCGTGCGGGGCGGGTTTTGTCAAATTTATAAAATTTTCAACCTGCTCTGTATCGTCTCGCATAACATTTTTTTCTATTTTCAATCTCTCTTGCCCCGTCCCAAATAAACCCGTCTCGTTCGCCTTGAATAAGTTTTTTTTGCTTACTTTATTATTTATATATAAATATTTTAAAATTTTATAAATTACTATTATTATATTATATTCAAAACAATTTAACAGTTGAACATCTGGAGATATTTTAANCCCCCCCCCCCCCCCCTATCAAACAAAAAAATAAAAAATTTAAAAATTACATTTGAAAAATGTTTCAAATTCTTTGATTTATTTTTACCTCACCCAACCCCTACTATCTCTACCCTACCCTTCAAAAAAAAAATCTTTTCAAATTTAATTTTTAAATTTTATTTTATGTCACTCCCCACTGGGGTGGGGACACGTTGCCTACGTGTCATATTTGATTTGAGTTGTGCGCGTGAGGAGCCAATAATTTGAAAAGGTGCTTACGTGGCTCGGCTCCGGCTTTGCTGATGAGCTGAAATTGATACGGTTCAGTCTTAGTTTACCTGACATTATTTAACAAGTTATTAAATTTAGAAAGAAAAACATTTTAAAATTTAATTCGTGGTCTTAGACCTTAGAAATTAGTGTGAATATAACTCATTTTAATAAAGATAATAAAAGGAATTTTAAAATTAAATTATTTTAATTTTAAAAAGATGGTAATATATATCTTTTAATGATAACTGGTAGAAAAATAATATACTAAGTAAATTGAGATGGAGAGAGTAATAAAGTTTTTAAGAAAGCGATGGACTACCCATTCTCTGGCCATTATATTTAATAAAAACTACTTAACTATACATACATTACAATCATACATACTATATTTACCTCTAGTTTAAAATAATTATACATGCTACCACTTTTAATATTTATATCATATATTTTTAAAAATTTAATCAGATACACAAAATTCTTAATATATGATATTGAATAATATCCTAAACTTAAACTCCTTAATTAATGATTCATTAATAAGTCAAAATACTTCTACTACATCTAGTGTTTCTNNNNCCCCCCCCCCCCCCCCACCCCACGTCCATCAACCCTCTTTCTTTCTTCATCTTCTCTTTCTTTCTTCCTTCATCCTCTCAATACATGTTTATATGTTCAAATCAACATTATACATATAGGTTGTTTCTATCGTTTTATTATTCTCATGTATCTTAGTTTTGTAATGAGTTAAAGTTTACAATAATCTGAAGTACAATTTTAAAAAGTTTTTCAAATTAGGTTTTATATTTGTTGATTTTGTTGTTTCTCAAACACTTTAATAGCCGACCATCCTAAAATTGGATGATTTTTGTCAAAGGTATTGCACATGAACAATATTATACTAAATCAAACAACTTTATTTATTTTCATTCATGAATTTTTCGTTGAAGGGATTGTCTCTTCATCTGCCAACATTCAAGCTGGGAATAGATCTAAGTATAGGAAAGACGTAAATCAAGATGGAAGAATTACGTCAGGCTTAAGATAACAGAATAAATACATCATTAAGTACACATCAAGTGCAACAATGTTGGATGCACATCAGGTGTACATGTATTTAGTTAAGAGTTTGTGTATCCGAGTTAAGAAATCATATATATCTATGAGAAAAAAATGTCATATGCTAAAAAGAGAATGATTTTTTTTTGATTAATGATAACACAGATATTGATCTACCGTCGTGATTTGTTCCTAAATTCATGCATTTCAGTTACATTCCATATTTAGATACACATAATTATATGTATATGTTTACTATGTATCCGAGATACATGTTTTGAATATAATGTATGAAATTGATACTTGATACATCAAATTAATACTAGACAAATATAAAAGATACATGAAATTAATATTACATCATATAAATAGATACATGAAATTAAGACTAGACCACATATAACAAATACACAAAATTAATACTACATACTTCTATGATACATATGAGTATACTTGTATGATACTCATGTATCTAAGTGTTTAGTTTTTGGGATACATCATATACTAATAATAGATACATCAAATAAATAAATTTATTATTTTAAGAGTAATAAAATGAAATTAATCAAATTACATGACTAGCATATACATGTTTTTGTTTTTTTATTAATAATATTATTGAATTTATTATTTCAAATAATGATAAAATGAAATTAGTTATACATAGATACATTCCTTGATTTTCGTCTTATATTAAGGAATTTGATTAATTTATATTTTCATAATTATCCATCCTGCAGATACATGTATCTCGTGGATTCAAACTCATGTATCGTAAGCATAAAATATGATAAAGAAAATAATATTTGAAACTATCAAAAATCTTAATAATTAGAACCTAAACTGGTGGGATTTATGAAGTTTGCCGTTATATTTATCCAGTGTTAATACTAAAAAGAAGTGAAGACTTGATATGTGCTTAGGTCATCATTTGTTTTTCCTCAGATTAATTGTTACTTGTAATACTTTAGGGGCGGATGTTATTATTAAGTTTTAAATTTATCTGAATTTAATGGATCATGATTAAAAATTGCAAAATACAAATGATTCAGTATTTAAAAGTTAAACCCATAAACTTTAGGGAAAATTGTACATAATGACAAACTATTAATTCAAATTAAATGGTATAATCACATTTTAATTTAATTGTGCCCTATAACAAATTGTTTGCCAGTCGCCTCTTTCCCTCAAACTCTCGCTCGCTCTCTCTGTCGCTCGCCTCTCTCGCTTTATACAACATAAATGTATAAATTGTGTTTCTGTTTGTATAAAACGAAAGAAAATTGTATATACACATGCAAATACATATATATTCGTCTTAAACACTTATAATTATACAATAAAAATATTCCCCTGCCTAGTTCTCTTTTGCCTTTCTCTCTTTCTCATTTTATACAAACACAGATTATACAAATATAATGTATAATTTATGTTTGTATAATGTATAATTTATGTTTGTATAAAGCGAAAGAGAGCGATTTTTGATATACAAATATTTTTGTCAACGATTTATACAAACAAGAGGCTAACAACAATTTATACAAATGACCTGCCAGTAAAATTATACAAATCTGAAGAGGAGCCAACAAATTATACAATTGCTTCTTTTTTGTATATATGTATAGCGAAATAGACATAGCTTTCAATTGTATATGTATAGCGAATATTCATATATATATTTGCTATGGAACACAATTATACAAACTTTGTTATATCATATAAATATTATTTTTTTATTTACTATATTTGAAAGTTGCTCTAAACTTTATTCCAAGTCTCAAGAGTTGGTGAGACCAGACCAACATTCTTTTGTCCAATTAGAGATTACCAGCTACCCCTGAAAACATTCTTTTTTCTTCTTCTTCTTCTTCTAATTTGATCAAAAGATATATAGCACAGTTATCAAAACAACTAATTCGAATTGCAGTATTTCACAAGTCTCCTGATTCTGATGTCTTAATTAATTCCAGCAAATTATGCGAGGAAAAGAAAAACAAAAATATTAGGGAGTAAATTTTAGGTTTACCAAACATAAAAATCATATTTGTATTCTATATGTTTGCTATGACTATTAATATGTATATTTTGGTATACATATAAAAAAATCAATTGTATAATTTGTTTCGGTATACATATACAAAATAATCAATTGTATAATTTGTGTTTGTATAAAGCGAGGAAGAGAGAAAGACAAAAGAAAACTGGGCAGGGAAAGACCTGTATTTGTATAATTATAAGTGTATAGGACGAAAATATATATATTTGTATTTGTATATACAATTTTCTCTCGCTTTATACAAACACAAACGCAATTTATACATTTGTGTTTGTATAAAGTGAGAGAGGTGAGTGAGAGTGGAGAGCGAGATCTAGGAAAGTGGCGAGCAACTTCTTTGAGTGAGAGATGTGAACGAAAAGATATGTATATATACAGTTTTCTCTCACTTTATACAAATACAAACACATTTTATATATTTGTGTTTGTATAAAAGTGAGAGAGGCGAGGGAGCCAGCGAAAAACGAGAGTGACGAGCGAGAATTTCAGGGAGAGAGACGAATGACAACAATATGCTATGGGTTACAATTAAATCAAACTGTGGTTATATCATTTAATTTGAATTAATAGTTTGTTATTTTATACAATTTTCCCAATATTAAGGGCATCTATTATGAAAAAAATGAGCAACAAAGAATTGGGTCACGACTAATAAGTCCGGTATGGATATATGACGAGTCCAATTGGACTTAGTTGGGCCATTATATTTTGCAGGATAAAGTTTCACAAATTCGATTGGGCTATTTCTTTATGAACTGTGACCTGAATCAACTCAAAAGAAAGAGGAATAGAGTACGGATGTGTTTGAACTTTGATATGATGGAAAAATATTTCCTAATTCATATACAACAAATATATATACATTTTTAATAAACGTTTCTCTTACAAAAAAAAAAAATTCTTTTGATGTAATAAATTTTATCATGTATATTTATCCCATAAATCTATATCATAAATAATACTGTAACTATAATCTAACTTTGCAACAAATTATATTTATACTATAAAGTACATGATAAATTTTACCAACATGTAATAATTTATACCATGGTTGGAAAAATATCTTGTAATTAAGATAGTTTAGGGACTAATTTGAATTTAGAACATTGGCTTAATTGCAAGTCACAATTGATCAACTTAAATAGCAACACATTAGCAAAATGATATTTCAATATTATTATAATATTTCTAGAAATATTACAATTTCATAATATGTTTGGTTTCTACTGCATTATTCATGTATATATCAGGCATATACGAAGTGAGTAATTAATGTCCGCAAAAAACAATTGATGCTAAAGGTGGTGGATGATATAACTTCACTGAATCTTGATTTTGTTGTTCCAGATCTTGGCCAAATGATTTCACATTTGTTAATTTATAATAATAGTGTTTAAAGTAGAGAAAACTTGAGCTCGAAAATATAAGACGGCTACATTTTCTATTACAACCCGAATAGGGAGCCTGTTGGTGATATCTCTCTCAGCAACATCAATGTAACACTTGAGATAGTTCAATGGTTATAATTAAACTGTCGTATATAATCCACAATTCTGACCAACCAAACTAACCCAATACATAACAAATTATTTAATTTGAAGTATTCAATTATTTTAAAATTTATGGGGACCAGACTTGTACATAGATTACTGATGGAGTTATGGTGGGAATAATAAAATAACAATTCAAACTTTCAAAGGTTTCCTTTTTAAGTCCACAATAGTTAACAATCACGTTTTGTGATAATTACTATTAATCGTCATTCAACAACATATGATTTTAAGTGTTCATACATCAAGGATAGCGCACATCCCTCATTTCTACTTTAATTAATGGATGATCAAAGATCTTATAATGACATGGGCCTAATATATATAATCCATTTTCATTTATTTATATTTTTGGTTTTATATTGATGCCATGTGCATGTGAATTCTGAATATAGCTTACTTTTCCTTATCAGTTCCATTTGAAAAATACTGATAAAAAGTAGCTGTACAATTGTAATTTGTTAGCTAGCGTTAAAAGACTTGAGAATTATAATTGATATATCGATAATTTCTTTTGTAAATTAAGACGCTAGCTTCAGGGGCTAATTAATTTCGAGTTGGAACATTAGGTTAGTGATAATAAGAGCAACTTAAATTTAACAACTTATCAAATGCATTTATTGCAGGAATTTGAGGAAGCAAATATGTCTCATTTTAAATGTTAATTGAGAACTAAAATTCCTTGTATGGGGTAAAAATTTCCTCCATAGTACAAGCATTATATATAGTGGCATTCATGATAACAATTGACAAGCAATTCATGATCGACCTCTTTATTTTATTTTGAACCTTTCCATTTCTCTAGTCGCACTTTGAATATTGGCACCAAATGTCAATTTGCACATTAATAGATGCAAGACCAATAGCTAAAGCAAGCAAGTCATCATTTTTATCATGCCTATCTGCAGAATTTCAGAAAAAAGAAAGTGAACAAAAAAAGAGATACTTTACGACAAATTGTTCTGAAATAGATATAGTGGCCACCCTGGATTGTCAAACATAAAATGATTATGAGGTTTTGCTATGCCATTTTTTTGTTTGACTGTTAGGAGGCAAACGAATTGTATTCAAAACATCTTTGAAGCTTTTGTATCGATAGTCAAACATCAAAATGCGTGTCTTGAACATCATATATATATATATATATATTATATGTTTTTTTATCATTTGATCATCGGTATATATTTTCCACTTTAATTTATAGCGCTTAAGATCAAATTGTTTGAGTTAATGTAAATAAATGCTAACAAGTATTTTCCTATTGCTGATAATTAAACAGTAAACATGCAGTAAACACACTTCAATCAATCCACTCTTCTAAACTAGCAGGATACTTGGAGTCTTGGATACGTGCATTTATTTGAATGCTGAAAGTTTAACTTCGCATCAGATTTTAAATGTCGCAATCTAAGCTTATGACACGTATTGTCTTGTCTGCTTTAGCCTAATAGACAGACCTCTTGGCTCTTGGATTTGCATTTCATAATATATATATCATCCAATGCAAAAACGTGCATCGCATGTAAACTTATGTTATGACTTCTTAAACTCTTTCATTTTTCATTATCATTTCAATGTACTATTCGCCAAAAGTGTAATATGCAACCATTTTTTCAGAAATTTGTCGGCCTATATACAAAAGTAAATCAATCTTTCTCTTTTTCCTGCCCATATTAATCTTTCTCTTAGTCAGCTCATATGGTTGTCACACTAAAGTTGTCAAAAAAACGCTGAATCACAATCTTAGAAGATCTTGTTAAAACATTTTAATTTATTCTTAAATTCTTTGTTTGTTTCTTTGGCATGCAGCATATATAATAAAACACAGCATTGTTTGCTTAAGCAAGAAAAATATACAAAAGGTAGGAATTAAGCAATTTGTAAGAAGGCATTTGTGCTTTAGCGGCCGAAAGCGCTTAACGGATCAGAGATTTTGACTGGTCGAATATTTCCCTTTTTAACTTCAAACATTCTTTTCACTTTGGTTTTTTTAAAGTCACATCCCATTTCTTTAAAGCAAAAGTATATATGAAAACATGACTTTTAGATATATGGCCTTCCGCGTTTGGTCAACTTTGGTAATTAGGACATATTTAGGTTATTATTTTTCTCCAAAACTCTATTTAATTAAGTGCGTTTTTAGTTATTAATTCAGTTAGCGTATTGTATTTGAATATTCAAAGCTTTCCATCAAGTTGTACTTCTTTTGATGGTCATCTCATGATCATTAGAATAATGATTTATAATTTCTTAATTAAGTTAATTAAACACATTACTTAGTCCGCTTTATGTTAAAGCAGCTACCCTTTGCGGTTGGAGAAGACCGTGGAGTGGAGTGGATTGAGTTGAATTGAATTAAAATAAGGCACCACTGGTATATTTTCTTGTATCCATCACCACCTTTACAAATTGGCTATGCCTAAAGCTTAGCACCTCTTCAATGCACGTAACCTTTGTTGTTTGATTGGGTTAGTGGCGGGGTCAAGATTTTCATTAACGATGTTCTAAATATAAAAAAGTAAATAAACAAAGAAGCCAAAGACGCCGAGATTCAATATCTACTATATATATTTTTATTTTATTTTCATATAAAAATAATATAATTTTCCGTAAGGAGCGGCTTCTCTCTTTATCAAGTTGAGATTAAACAGAAATGCTGAAATTAAAAATTATGTCCAATTTCCATGCACCACCACATGCAACTTCATTTTTTAAAAAAGAAGTTATAACTGTATGGTAATTTTATCTGATGATTATTTTGTTTTAAGAACATCTTAATATAATGGTATGCAAGCCTAACAATGATCGTTTTCATTTTTTAATATAAGTAACATATCATATGGGACCATGATAATCAAGAGACAGATAAGAAAATTGGCCTATACATATCACAATAAATATGTAAGAACTATTCATTCATCATTAAGTATGTGAAACAAAAATGTCAACTTTTACTAGATATTCTTCATTTTAAACGGCGATTCTGCAACGTAACCTACTCTATAGCATTTTCAGAGCTCTGTATCCATAACAAGTTCATGAAATAAATTCCCATGCCAGGTCCCCATATTTCACTGTCCTCCAGATATCCCCATAACACTACGTACAACCCACGGCACCACAAATTAAATAATCATAACAAGAAGACTACACAAAAAAAATTTAAATTCCCAACCACCTAAAAAAAGAACAAGTAATAAAAAGAAGACGGTTGATCATGAAGAAAACCGATAAAAGAACATTCTTGGCTGTTCTAGATAAATGAATGTCTATCATATATGCATTAAAATATAGAAACCTTGATTATATCATACGTACGTTGCTTCACGTCTATATCGAATATTAATACTCGAACTTGCATCTCACTCTTGGAAATTTGATTTCTACTAATAAATTTGTTTGGAATTACTCTTGGATTATTCTGTTCCTACAAATTATAGTAGGGGAGAAAGGAGCATCTCGCGCTTACATACGTTCTTGGGAAAAGAATGTTGCAATCTATCATGACACAAATATTAGGGACTAATTTCACAGAGATAATTTATCGTTATTTTGAGACTCCTTCAACCTAGGCCACAAGAAGGGGTCATAATTATGGATGAGGAGAGGTCACAAAATTGAGTGAGAGAAACAAATTCAAATGTCAATCTCCGAGTTAATGGTGTTCATTCAGATTTTCCTATTCCCTTTAACAACTTGAAAATAAAAACAATAATTCACGTTTAACGGACCCCAGAAGGCATGGTAGCCCAATACTTAAAACTCTTAGCAATACAATGCCATTTTCAATTATCATTAAATATAAATACTGCTACTTTCAATCGGAATACGACTATATATTAAACAAATAGGTATTACTCCGTATCTATTTATCTACCAGTAAATTAATTTTACCTTTGCAGATGTATATGTCTTTCTCTGGTCATTTTTTAATTCTGAAAAAAACTTCGGTACGTATTTTACATACATTGTAGTCCACTTAAAGATAAAATATCGTCATTTCCCTGACATGGATATATGTTAAAAGTCTCCCTTTCACTCATTCAAGTTCACACTAGAAGTTTGTGATTGTCATTCTCTCAATTTCATTATAAATTGATGCCACCACACAACACAGAGTTTATTGAGCTATAGACAAGATATATATTCCTCTTCATCTCTTCCTGCATAGTACTAAAAAATTAAGCATCTAGCTAAAGCTAAATAATAAGTCATGTCTAAAGCATCTGCTAGCTTTTTCTTCATCATCCTTCTCCTCTGTTTTGCCCTGTCCTATGCTGCTCGCCCTCAGCCACTATTTCACGAGGCTACTCTCAACAATATTCAACACCAGGTACGTAATCTGATTGTTGAATTGTGTAATTATCTTATCTAAAATACTTAGTTACATTTTTGTTAAATATATAACGTTATTATTATTCACAAATAATTTAGTCTCGTATTAGTATAAAATAATTTGAATTATTTCAGGATGTTGTTGAACCAAAGGAAGTTGGTAAGGAAGAGAGTTGCAAAGGAGTCCAGGAAGAAGAATGTTTAGAAAGGAGGACTTTGGCTGCTCATCTTGACTATATCTATACCCAAAATCAGAACCCTTGAAGAAAGTACTATTCCCAAGGACGAAAATGATCAGTTGATTTGATTTACAATGATTAATTGACCTAAGTTTTCCGTTAATTTATGTTTCACTAAAGTAGTGATAGAACGAGTGAGTTATCACATATATTATATAGTATTGCTTTTGGTGTGTTTCATGTTGATTTTTCCTGTACGCTAATAAATCCAAAATCAAGTTCCTAGTGTATGTAAGTTGATCGATTACTTAATTTATGTACTTGATTTCTTGTATGCAAGTTGATCCATTAGTAGAGCAAGTTCACTATATAGTTTTTTTACTTCTTACTAGTAGTTGAAAAACAATTGCTGAGAAAACCTATCTTTAATGAAAGAAGTATGTACCAAGATAAATAATCAAACTTATTGCAATACTCCACGTCAACGTTAGCGCAGCATTTCGACCACGGAGACAAGAGAAGACCGGTAGTTAATTGTTGAATTAATAAAAGGAGAGCGTTGGACTTGTATGTACTATGCTTATTTTTGGCTAAATCCTAATATATATGGAGTAGTGATTAATATATTATCATGAATTCAAGTAAGTACCAATAAGAATGACGACTTAAAAGTTGACATATATTTGGTTTTATCCAGAGATATTTTTCATCTTCGGCTGGTAATATAATATAGTACAAGATATCAAATTTATCCGTCCACCATAAGTCCATAACTGTACTAGGTGACTGAACCCTAATTTTCTAGAAGATTTAAAATATGAAGAAGTAAACATATGAAGAAGAAGAAGAAGAAGCTATAGGTGGTTCAACATCTACTAAATATATATTCAAAAATAATTTTAACCATGTATAAAAAATGTAATTTCCACCAAAGGAGGTTTGGATGAACCCTTTGACCCTACCTGGCTCCGTCCTGGAGTTTTGGACTAATATTTTCAATTGGGGACGTTCCTCGTCCATAGTCATGATCATGTTGATTACAAAGTGGCACTATATCAATACAAATATGTTATCGTTAAGAAGAAAAATAAAAGAATGTCAAGCTGCTGTACTAAATGTGCTTCGACCAAGACGACTATTCTATTTCTGTCAACTACATATTTAGAGTTTTCCAAAGAGCTGCAGTAGCAAATTAGAGATGCATGCATATTGTCCCCATATTTCGTTTTCCTCCAGAATATCCACAAGAATATACAAGTATAAAACCAAAATAATAATAATATACTATAACAAGAAGACTAGGATTAAATTTTAATTTCTATTTTATTCTAGAATGTGTGGACCATTACACGTGTGGAAAAATGCTTAGCTTGGGCCAGGTAGAAAAATAAAACGCCCTGGTATCATGAAAATCTCTTTAGACCAATGCGTAAATCGAATACTCAAACTTGCATCTCATTCTCAGAATTTTGATTATTCATTATCTGTTTGAGAATAATACTCCTGAACTACTGTTCTATTGTTCTTTCCAATTCCTTCATGCTGTACAAGTCGGGGAAAGGCCTTTTCCCGATAGTTATCCTTGTTCAAGGGGAGTCAATTGGAGGAAATGAAACATTTTGACCACTTATGAATCGAGTAGAAGGAAATGACCCTTTTCAGATCTCTTATGTGTAAAAATAAAGATGATAAGTGGCATACAAAATTAATTCTCCCTTTAATTACACTCATCACAAAAGAAGTCGCACCCCAATTTTAGCAAATATATTGGGTCAGCAAAGCATAAATGCCTTTCTAATTGAAAAAAGATGAATACTAGTTGCAATAGTTAGGAAACGTAACAACCATTTATCAATGGCGTTATGTACGTAGCTATGAACTTTCCTTTCATTGATTAATAATTCTCGTGGTCACCGTTAATTAATACTCCGAAGATTCCTTCTTCTTCTGCCCTTTATTGTTAAAATAAAAGACTTTAATTTGTACATACTTATATCCTGGTCCAAATTGAGAAAACAATTAATTTCTTGATTCTCCATTACCCAAATATCTTTAAAGTCACCCATTTAACTCATCCTAGTTCAGACTCAATGCCCTCCATTTTGCAGTATAAATACATGCCACCACATAACACATGCTTCATATAGAGCTGGAGTTACATAGCAATATTACTCGAAACAAGTATTATATTACATTAAATTAACAACCAATTAACCATGTCTAAAGCCAATACCAGTTTTTTCTTCATTATACTTCTCCTCTGTTTTTCCCTGTCCTATGCTTCTCGCCCTGGCCCAGCTTTTCACGAGGCCACCCTCAACATTGATCACCACCAGGTAACCAAAATTCAATATGTCGTGAAATTTTCACTTTCTTTTCGATAAATTTTATGATTAAACATTAGACGATGATCTAAAATTTTGTTATATTATTACGTTACAGGATCATGTTGTTGAATCAAAACAAGTTGCAAATGAAGAGAGCTGCAACGGAGGGCAGGATGAAGAATGTTTAGAAAGAAGGAATTTGGCTGCTCACCTTGACTATATCTATACCCAAAATCAGAACCCGTGAACTAGTTTGCTATTTGGTACATTGAAAGTAGACGAGACAGCTATATATATCACACATTAAAATTAGCTTACTGTACATCTGTCCGGTTGATTTTTCCTGTACCTTAAAATGAATTAATCGCATACAAATTTTCTTCTTCCATCCTAGATTCTGTTTTGCTTTCTATATAAGTATTTTTAGAATTTGTGATTTTAAACATATTTGTGACATTTATAAGAGAATCTTATCAAGAGTATAAAATTAAGGAGTTTTTCAATATACAAAAAATAGTACTCCGTCATTTTTTCCCCATAATATCCTATAAAATGAGAAAACCGAGGGACAAATTGATACCTCAAATTTAAAAAATTAAAATAACTGCTAGAATTTTTAAAAATGTTTTGCTACATGGAGAACAATATAGAGACCTAGTAGTAGTAGCTTAACATGAAAATAGTTGAGATATTTTTATCATAAAGATCTTGTGTTTAGGTTTTAAAAATAAAAAAAGAATCATACTGAAAATAAATTAGTTGAGTTCTAATATAACAGATTTTAAAAAAAAATTACGTTGCAGGTAATTTAGTCGAATTCTAATAGGATAGCTGAGAAGAGAATTGAAACCAAGAAAAAAACATGGAAAAACGGCAGAGTATAAAATGTTATTGAACCAGCTGATCTGATGACGTGGGTCGTTGACGCTTTAACAGCACAAGGTCGGCTATGTAATTGCGAAACGAGCCGTGTTAAATTGTAATACATCTATCTAATCAATAAAATACGTGAAAATTGTATGAAATAGCAAATTATTAATTTAAATTAAATTTTTTTGTTATAGTTTATTTTAATTATAATTCGCAGCAAATATCCTTTTTTTTGTCATCTGATTCGGTATATAATTAGTTATTTTATGTATAAAATGTGTTTGTGTTTGTATAAAATGAGAGAAAAGTGTATATACAAATACAAATACATATATTTCCGTCATATACACTTATAATTATACAAATACATATCTTATTATACAAATTACAATGTATAAATGAATTTATACGAAACTGAACAATTTGTATAAAGTTGAATGTTTGTAGTGAATTATACAAATCAAAAGCTACACAATACAAACTATAGTTATAACATACAAATATGATTTTTATGTTTGTTATATGTGAAAGTTGCTCATAAAATACTCCCTTCGTTTTAAAAGAATGACCTAGTTTTCCTTTTTAATCTGTTTTAAAAAAACTAACCCCTTTTTTTATATAATATTTTAACTTCAACTTTCCACGTGGCATGTTTAAGGCCATAAGATTAAAGAATATTTTGGTACATTTGACACAACTTTAATTTAGAATCACAAGATTAAAAAATTTCTTTTATTTTTAAAATTCTGTTACAAGTCAAACTAGGTCATTCTTCTTGAAACGGAGGGAGTAGCCTTTTCTTGCCTCATCTTAAAGATAATAGTAAGACTTACCATCTTTGACAATTGTCAGTCAGTTGAATCGGTTGTATCTCAAGGTGGATGTATTTCTAGTACACCACCATTAGATTTTTTTTTTGTTTCAGTATGACAAAGGTTAAGCTGATTCTTGACTATAGTATGCTAAATTCATATATATGTATATTTATCATTATTATTATTCATAAGATAACCAATACATATGTTATTATTAATCATTGTACATAATTCGTTGCATCTTGTAGGAACTCTAATATGCATGTACCAATTCATAAGTGTACAATCGACCAACATAGACACTTCCCCATAATTCCATTGTAGTACCATCACCTAACAAATTGGATGACAAAGGGCCTGTTTGGATGGATTTATAAAAATAATGTATAAGTCAAAGTTAAATGTCATAAGTAGAGAGTACCTTACTTTTGACTTTTGATTTATTTTAAATCTATTTTGATCTAAATATAATTATTTAAAAATAATTTTTAATCTTTTCAAACACCTCCATGTTTATTGTTTTGAGTTTATGTCTTTTGCCGTTGTACAAATATGTTAATGTAAAAGCTAATTGTAGTTAAATGTATAACCAATCATGAGTTGGTAACTTCAGAAGTATAGTGAATAACCTAATGGAACAGATCAAATTACATTAAGTGTGTAAAAGTGGTTTCATGCCATTAATCATATTCAATACAAAGAAATTAAGATAACTTAATGAAACTTATATAGGAGTATACTAAATTGGATGGTAGTTGAATGTAATTTCCAAAAGTAGAAGGGGAGTTGTGTAATTTTCTTAAGGAATAGGAGACGTGAATGTGATTGATCAAAACATTAGCTCCACAGCCGATGCCCGGAAGCGCCGATCTCTTTGCTTCTCAAGACGGGAACTACTGAACTGAGAGAAGATTAGAAGAAGATACAGGGAAGATGTTCAGGAGAAGATTTTTGTCGTTTCCGCTGGTAATTGGCGCAGTTATGTAAGTTCCTTATTACCATTCCTCCATACTAGTGTTGCTCAAGATTAACATATGATATGCTTCAGTTTGGATTCATTACTGACCTATCGCAGTCCCCAAACAGCAAAGAGGAAAACCAGAAAAGAACCCATTATACTGCGTAATCTAGGTTTTTAAAAAATTAATCATGAATTGGAGCAAAGGTGTTTGAAGGAATGCCCAAATGAACCGCCCTCTTCCCCTCTCCTAAGTCATCAATTGAAGAGGAATTGATCAAAGTAATGTAGTAATAATGGTTTCATTTAGCGCGAGATAGACTAGAAGTTCCCGTTAACCTAATGATTAAGAGAATGAAATTTCTTTGATTAGTCCTTCAATTATTTATGTTCTGTTATTATGGTATAGGTTCAAGTCTCAAAAATTGTAGACACCATCCTTGACTTGTCCTAAATCTAGCTTGCTGTTTGTTTTCTCTTGATTTCTGTGGTTCCTATTGTTCTCCAACAATGAAGCCTCTGTTTAAGCTTGTTTCACCTGCCTAGACAAAATTTTGGACTTCCTGAAGATACTACAATTTGATAGGCAACTCTGTGTGCACAATCTACCCTGTATAGCAACTAAAACTGAGCCTAAAACCTCAGTGAAGTATCTAAGCACTTTTGGGGATCAATACTGATCCGACTACCAATTTTTTCCTCGGGAAAGTAAGGAGTATGAGACAATCCATTAGATCTAGTGTTAAAGAATGATAAAAGTCCCACATTGGTGGTTGATGAGATGGGTGGACTCCTTATAAGGTTTGGGCAATCCTCCTCCCTTTGAGCTAGTTTTTGGGGTGTGAGTTAGGCCTAAGACCTAATTTAACATGGTATCAGAGCAGGGCCCGTCTCACTCGATGTTGGGGCCCCCAAAATAAAAATTGTCCATGCACCAGATGCTAAGCACTGGGCGTGAGGTAGGGTGTTAAAGAATGACAAAAGTCCCACATCTGTGGTTAATGAGATGGGTGGACTCCTTATAAAGCTTGGGCAATCCTCCTCCCTTTGATCTAGCTTTTGGAGTGTGAGTTAGGCCTAAGACCTAATTTAACATCTAGCTCCTCCTTCCCTATAAGCAGATGGCCACAACCAGTGGATCAATGGATTTCCTTTGACCATTGGCTGAAAGTGAGTTGGAGAACATCCTCGATCTCAAGCTCCTCACCAACAAAATAGAGAGTTAAAAAGACAAAAAGCAAAAAAATGACCTATTTTCCTTCTCTCATTTACCCCTTTGTCTTCCTAGCTTCTGCTATATGTATCTTTTGACATGTTTCTGCTGCTATGGTTATCAGACAATGCAATGATGCACCTTTTGTTATATTTGGTGTATGGTTGCAAATTATCCATTTTTTGTGCCATCCATGGTGCATTCACTTTTGTGCATTTTGGCATATTTTTTTTTGATAATCGAGAAATCCATCTGTGAGACGCCCTCTGGACCAATCACAGCCTTCTAAACTCGGTGGATAATTGGCCCGCCCCTCTACCCTTCTCCACTTAAATACCGGGCTTCGCTTTGCATGGTGTGGGGCTTGAACCTGCGACCTAAGCCACAAATCCTTCCCCTTTTGCCACTTGAGCTAGGCCTTGGGGGCGTGCATTTTGACATAATGACAAGCTAGAGATAAGAGAAGGGGTTTATCAAAGAAAAAATTAGAAGAATCACTAATAGGCGCTGTGTGTTATGGCGCATGCATGCAGGTAGGAGGGGGTCGGGTTGCTTAGTTTGGAACAGTGGTTTGTTAAACTTAGGTTCAGGTGAAATATTAAAAGGCAGATGGATTCCTCTTTTCTTCAAGGGAAGAGTAGGAAAATCCGCTTTCACATAGACACTCAGTGTATAATCCCGGTAGTATTTTCACTCTTTTCTGTTGAACTATCAATGAACATTACTCTAAGAAAGCCAAGCTGCTCGTATGCTCAACCTGAATAGAGATCCTTTAATTTGTCAAACACCGTGTTTCATTTTCCTCTTTTTCTTTGCCAACATTTTGATTGTGAGTTGCCTTGTTAAAGAGAAGGCTGTCTTATGTTTCTTAAGAGTGATTGCTGCCTCTTTTAGCCCTTCAAGATACTTAAGAGTGCATTTGTAGTACTCTCTTGTAGCACTAACAAATAACTGCTGCATATGCCCTTTCTATTCCTCTTCTTCCTGTTAAGTAATTGCTTTACTGATACTTCTTGTCATTCTGATCTCTTGAAAATATTGCTAGCCTGCCTTTTCTTCAATCATTACCTTTGATAAACTTGTCACCTTTCTTCAGCTTGGTGTTTGTGAGGCATAATTAGCCTAGTTAATTAAAAATTACTATGCAGATGAACAGAATGTGTATGCGCTGAATTTGTTGTAACCTAAGTTAAATCTCTAGAGTATATAGTTCATAGTAGAAGTAACAATTATGGGAGATTAGATATATTGTATTTTTCCAGTATACCAGCTTCATTTCTTTCTTGACCAGAGCAGTTGCTGACACGGCATTGACATCTGCATGTTTATTCTCTACAGTTCAGAAGTTACAACTTACATCCTCTAGACCTCAGTCAATAATTAATACGTATACTAGCATTGTGTTTTTATTTCCATTTGCTTGATCTTTTACTTGGCCAATCTGTAGAATTGGAGTTGTATCTGGGAAAGCTATATTTGCACAACCACTTGATGAATATTGGAAGAAGAAACTTCAGGAGAAACCAGCCGCAAAAGAAAATGATTTAAGCACCTCATAGAACGATCAGATGCATATCTGAGCCTAATATCATGCTAGTGTTTTTCTGTTGGCAGTTACTCTTTAGAAATGCTTTCTGCAGACGCATCCTCATCCAAATAGTTTACGCCATGGATGATTTGGAAATTTCATCCTTCAGTTGCTTGTATGAGATTGCCCATCAAAATTATCTGGTTTTTTTCTGGTTGAAAATAGACACGCAAAAGCAACCACTGTGGCATTAGGGTTCAGGGCAATATCATATGTCAATTGGAATAAAATTGTGCCCATGTTACTTTACGTCTCTCTTAATTTTTTTTCCCTTTCTCTCCTTACTGCATCTTGGTGCTTTTTGAGTGGTTCCTATTAGCTAATTATGCTTTTTTACAAAAATAAATTCAGTACCTCGTAAGACTCTGTTTTTGCCAATTTTCTTGTTGATAATGGAACATGCCATTATCACAAGCTATTCTGATAGTCCTTTTTACCACTGGCTCATACAACAAATGCCCTTACGAAACACCTGACTCGAGTTCAAGAACTTCAACTGTTAATCATTGATCACATAGCTTTTAATATTTTCTTTACTTACTAGAACTATAATCACCTCAACTGAATGAAGAAAAGCAAAAGAACCGTTGCCAGGAGACAGAGAAAAATTACAGGCATAATTACATTCACTTTGACAAACTTGAATTGAAATACAAACATTCAACAAGAACAGACAAATCATATACAGTTGTGTACTATCCAAGATTGCCTTGGGAAAAGAATGTAATACACTAGGAAGCTTAACAAATAAAAAGTTATCTTCCCCAGATTCTATTCAAAACTTCCTAATTTGGAACCAAGATCCAAGGACCATTAAGTATGTGCAAACACAAAGCGAGGCATACACTAACAGCAGTAGAAGATTTCCCACTCACATACCTGCAAGCTTCACTACTCCTATCAACCACTTCCTCTTGTATAACATCTACACTTCTTCTCAGAGTCACAACTTCCTCCTGGACGACATCTATGCTTTTTCGCACACACTCGTACAACTTTTCCAGCAGAAACTCCAAGAAAGATCTAACACTCTCAAAGGTGACCCTCCCAGTCAAATCAAGAATAAACCTCCTATTTCTTGGCACTGCCAAAGTAGAAGATACTCTATTGGTCCACCCGGTGTACATGTTCTCGTCTTCGTCCAAAAATTTCTTGGCTTTGAAACTAAGTGGCAAAGAAGAATACATTTCCGAAGTTGTATCCATATCACTATTTGTCAAAACTTGATGAGAAGTTTTAACAAAAGTTCCAATGGCACCACTACATATGGCTACTAACATATCTCTCATTTTGGTTTCATGCTTGGGATTAGTCAACCCAGAAAAGATTTCATTGTAGGTGTTGATGTTCATTGTTCTGTCAAGATAAACAGCAACTGCAGTGCTCACAAACAATTGTATACAATTTCCTATAAGTTCTCTGCACTTGTCCTGGCATAGAACATCAGCCCATCCTGGAACAGAGTGTTCAATATCAGAATCAGTAGCATTGCCTTTTTTGTCCGAACAATAAGCAAGAACCAAATTCCTCGCGAAGCTCCCAACAATTACAGAAGCAAAACCAGACCCTGCATCAGTAAACAGTTTATCTAAGACCTGGTCAAAAAGCCCAGAATTTGCAGCCCCAGAAACACCATTTTCCGCAGTTTCTTGCTGGTAGCCTCGCACAACTCCTACGGTCAACGCACTAGTGACCTTAACAATAGATTGTGAAAACTCATCTGATTTAGCAATCTTAGAAATCTGTTTCAAACTTCTAGGAATTTGATCAGAGTCGGAGGAAATGAATTCCTTCAGATCTTTCGAAACAATCCCAATTACATCAGCAGAATCAGCCACCATCTCAGCTAAAGAAACAAAAGCACTTATAAGCTTCAAAAATCTTTTCCTCTTTCTAACCATAGAGGGTGAGTAATAAGCCCTATAAGCGCCATAACCAGTAACACCAAGAGCTCCTAAAGCAACAACCCAGTTCCTATTTCTCCGAGTATAATCCAAACCCTTACTTAATAGCTTTAAATCCGCATAATTCAAAGCCATAAATCTCCAAAAATCTGGGATTCTGGACTTCAATTCTCAAAAGGGGTTTTAGAAAATATTCAATACATCCAAAATTCAGGCAATTTGCTTATAGAGTTAAGGTGGAAAGATGTATACCAACTTGAAAATGCTCAAGGCTGACGTAGAATCAGTTTTTGACTATCTAGATTCTGGTGCAGTTGGGCATCAGCAACAGAGAAAAAAGGAGAAGAAAAAATGGGGAAACAAAAAAAAGAAGCTGATCCACTATAGAAATACTGTATAAATTATGAATAGTAAACTGATAAGAACGACTTAAAATAGGACAGCTATAACTAGGCCTACTCAATTTCAGCTTTCACGCTAGGTCGTTGTTGTCTGCATTTATTTATTTATTGTTATTTCATAGATATTTTTATTTTTTATATAATATGATTGAATGATAATTGTGTGGGGCTAAATGGATATGGATATAACTTCGTATAAGGAGAATTCTGGAAATTAATAAGTTAGGTATTCTGTTAAATGCAAGAAAAATGATATTGGAAAGGATATAGATGATGGAAGTTTATGGACCGGACCCACTGTTATCTTTAGAGATGGTCCACAGTCAAAAAGCGGTGTACATAATTAGCTACTAACTTTGATGACCTGGCTTTGTCTTCTCTTGCCAAGTGTTTGCAACCAACTGGCTCCTCGTGGTCCGAGTATTTATTATTTCCTCCGTTTCAATTTGTTATTTTTGTTACTAAAAAACTCCATATACTTTTTCTAAAGTAAGGTAAGGGTCTTATTCGATTTTGTGATAGCATTTGAACGACAACTTTTTTAAAAATTAACAAAGACATATCGTTATTTATGCTTCATGTTGAGCTCGACAAATTGAAGTTTATGCAAATCAGAGTCGTATATTTATCTTTTTGATTATTAAAACTGATCAGGTAAGCTTGAAACATGCGTTAATTTAAGATTAATCTTTAATTTTTGCTCTTTAGCAATCAAATTTATGCCCAGTGGGATTTAAGTTTTTTTTACTGAAATCGTATATGACATAACTTGTGGGATATCTTCATATAAATGTATACCTCAAAAATAATATTACTCTTTGGAACATAAATTTAAGATCAGCAAAAAGTGCAAATGACCTGTATAAGATTGTTTGCCTTGCCGATGCAGGCCTGGGTTACCCAACAGAAATATAGATAAGGACAAATTACTTAACTACACTCCTTTACTTACCTTAATATCCATTTATCCCTACTTATTTCAAAAATTTCAAAAATCTCTTATTTACCTATGTATCCCGCATGTATCCCATGCACAACGCTATGTATCCCGCTATGTGGAATGTATCAAACGCTATGTATCCCGTGCACAACGCTATGTATCCCACATGTATCCCGTGCACAATGCTATGTATCCCGATATGTGGAATGTATCAAACCTAATGTATCCCGTGCACAACGCTATGTATCTGCTATGTGAAATGTATCCCGTGCACAACGCTATGTATCCCGCAAACATCATTTTTAAGGGATTTTTGGTAAATGGAAAACTAGAAGGAATATGATGTTATTTAGTACTTATAATATGTGGTTCCTATAATTTATACTATAGATAATTAGGACCAAAGAAGTCCAATTCACAACTAAAGGAATTGGATTATGTTTGGCAATTGCCTTCAAAAAGTTTGGGAAAAGCCCAACAACAATCATACGTATAGAAGAAGTATAAATATTTTTAGGAGTAGTTTGATATGCAGAATAAATTATCCTGTTATTATGGTCCTAGAATTATATTTATCCCCTTTAGGAGATGGATAATCATGATTAATTATGGAATTAAATTTATATTACGTTTAATAGATGATATTTCAAATTTAATTCTGAGATATACCATCTTATCTGAGATATCAAACAACCCCTTAATTAGATGAATTTTTCTAAAGTTGAAAGATTCTCTCATATAATAACACGTACTAGCTCCTTCAAAATGCATGGATGAAAAATAGTAATTACGCTAATGTGATTAATTATGATACAAAAGAATAATCACCCACCATACATACATGATATACATAAGACTAAAGACGTATTCCGTTTTGATATAAGAGATTTAAAGCCAATAAAAACGACAAGTCTACAACCGAACTTCTTTTCATTATAACAGTACGTACCTTGCAACCTATATCAGATGTGAACCCATACAATCTCGGAGGAAAGATGATTTATTAGAAATAGAATGCTCTGATTCGGTTTGCTTCCATAGAGCTCGTCGCATTACATTGTTTAATGTAATTTATATATTCTGTGTGATTTAAAAGTGTATAAGAGCAAATTTACACATTACATGTTTAAAAAATAGCAACTACAAAAAAACACACGCTCGGAATACATAATTAATATGTATTATATACTATTATTTTTGTTGAGTAATCGTTGAATACTCTCATAATCATATAAAACTTAACTGAATCCTTTCTCACTACATGCCAGCTAAAACATAACGACAAGCCTCTAAATGAAGAGCATTTTGATTAGTAATTCAATTATAGCCAAGGTTTCGTCATTAGCTAGCTGATCATTTGATTTTCAGATTAGACAAATGTGAATGACGGCTTTTCACAATAATAATTGTTTTGTTTAATCAACTTATTAATCATTGTGTAGTAGTAATACTAAAAAGTTAATTAGTAGTGCTAATTGGCAAGACAGAATTTTGGCACGAATTGCCAAGACACGGGTAAATGACAAAAATGTCTCTTTGACTCCAAAACCACTTGTATTTCCTTCCAAAAAAGAAAACCACTTGTATGAGGCTTTTGTTGGCTGTCAAATGTACGAATGGACCCATACCCTAACTATTTCATTTTCTTTCATCTTCTTACTCTTTTTCATTCATTTTTAAAAAAATTCCTTCGACTTTCTTTTTTCCTCCTCTACGTTACTTCATTTGTCAGAGTTATAAAGAATTTTTAAGACTTGCCCATAATGTCTAATATGCATATTTTACGGTATTATTTATTTGAGAGAAAAAATAAAGTGAATGTGGCGAGAAAATTTCGAATTAATTTTTGAATGAAATGGAAGAAATTGAAGGTAATGAAATTACAAATAAAAAAATCGTAAAATTTTGCCTATTAATTTCTTGAACCTTTTATTTTTCTATACGTATTTTATAGAATGATATATACGAAATATGAGAATTTAGATATTTTGTTTTGTGTTTGTTTATAAAAGATTATACATTGATTTTTTAATATAACTTTTTTCATCATATATAAATTTTTTTAAAATTAAAAAAATGTTATAAATATATTTTTTTTAAAATTCTTTGTTCTATTCATGTATTTCTCTTTATAACAATCAAGTTATTTGCATTTACTTCGTATTTTAATTTATATTTTTATTTTAAGAATGTCAAGAATGAATTTTCATGTTCAAAATAACTTATGTCTTTTTAATTGATTATTTTTATTTAAATCAAGCATCATCAAGACATAGTATATCGCAACTAAATTTTTAAATTTTTGTAAAAAAAATAAAATCGTTGAAACGAATTTATCATATTTCTTAGAAATAATTAAATTCTTAGATAATGCATACATTTTTTGAAGGATCCTATATATAATTAGATCAATTTCTTACATTATCATATATATTCTAATCGACCAAAACCAAATAGAAAAAAAAATGAAAAAATTAAAGTGATAAAAAAATTGACTTAATTTCAACGTTGAAAAAATCAAATTATCGACCAAAACCAAATAGAAAAAAAAATAAAAATAAAGTGATAAAAAATCGACTTAATTTCAACATTTCAAAAATCAAATTAATTTATTTAATAAAAAAATTATCCAAACTAAATCACGGCTAATTCTACTAAAAATAATTAAATTTCAGCATTTGACAAATAAACTAATGAATACGAAAAATAATAAAATTACAAAAAGAAACGGAAAAGAAGAAGAAGATATGGAATTGAAGAAAAATTATAAAGCAATAGAGCCTTGTAGCTTCTTTTTAGTGGAACCCGATTTCCACCTGGCAAAATAAAGTAATTTTACTTTTGAGGGTAATTTAGATACACGAAATAAGTGAATTTATTCAAATGCCTTTAACTTTTCACCAAAATTACGAAAATACCTGATTTTTGTTGCTCAAAAAATCTGTCTTGCCAATTATATTTTCCGAAAGTAAAGTTAATTAGTAGGTGACGTGATGCAACTACAGTCCTTGTGTTGTTTTTTTAGTAAGAGCCGGGAAAAAAGGATCACATGACCCATAACTATAAAAGAAAGAAGTTCGCGGCTACAATTTATGCTTGGCAGCTACGAATTGACACCTACGACCTGAGCCGCCGCGGTTGATCTATAAGTTTGCCACGCCATATTTGACTCTACTCGTGCCGTGTCACATATGTCTCCCCAGCGTTACCTTCTTTTTTTTCATGTATTTCCTAATTCCTTCGCTCTTACTCTTATGAAAATAAAATAATGATAATAATATATATGCATATCGGTTTCAATTCGTGAATTATTTTATAAAAATTTGGAAGAAAAAATAGAATTTAAATTTGTCATAATATTTATATAGTAGTAATAATTTTTTTTGAAATTTACAATTTTAAACCTGTCTTAATATTTATAATGATATAAAAACTTTTTACTTCAAAGTTAATAATATTAGATAGAGGTCATTCTTTTTACATACGTAGAGACATGTGATATTAAATATATGAGATTATAACATCTATAAAATTGTAAAAACTTTTTTATTAAGAATAAAATAAAAAAATTAAATCGCATAATTTCAATAATTAGAAAAGGAATATGATGTTTTTAAAACCGACTAAGAAAATTAGGTTTACCTCTATATATTATATTAAAAGCATGAAGGTCCTTAATAATGTTGTTTAAACTTTTTGTCCTTCATTTGAAAGATCCGCTTCACACAGAATCATCTTTTGAAATAAAATACTCGATCAAAAAAAAAATAGTAAATTTTTTTCAAAAATAATAAGCAAAAAAAAAAAATTAAAACGTCCAACAATAATTGTCAATAATTGTGGGATGATAACAAATATATTTGGTTATAGTAGTTGGAGATGGCTTATCGTCGTGGCAGTCATACACTAATAGTGATAAAGAATGAAATTGTTGTGATCGTACTTGACAGTAATAATGCTAGTGATTATGTTAGATGTTGGTAATAGTAATGGTATTGATGGTGGTACTAGTTTACTATGATGATTGGTGTAATGGTGAAGAAAATGTCTTATTAATAACGACAGTGATAATTTTGATAGCAGAGATGATTTATCGTTATTATTAATAGTGATAATTATACAATGATTAAATCGTTGATGATAACTGTGAGCAGGAGTAATTTCCCTAGATAGTTACCCATATTTGGGAAATTACTTAGGAATATCACTTATGTTTTTTTAGGACTATAATATATCACCGAACTTTGCCTATTTTACTCAAAATATACTTGACACGAAAAATACATTATCTCTCTCCTACTAGGATGCCATGTCACATTTTTTGATTTATTAATAATATATTTTTAATTCTTTAAATGACAGCTTGTTTAATGTATCTATAAGAGAGCATTAATCCATTCTCTATGAAAATCTAGTTACTTCAATTTTATAGCGAAAATCTTTATCCTATGTTTCATTTACGAGTATTTGCTGTTATATCCATACAAAAATTTAGTTTTGCTGTCGAGGAAAAAATTAAACTAGTCACTTGAAGCTGATGAGGAAACAATAAATTTAGTTGGATATTTAGAGATAAACTAGATATTAGGAACATTGATTTTTACACAAATTATAAACATCCGTTGCTTGTTCATGGTAAAAAAATCAAAGGTTTCTTGTTCATGGTAAAAAAAAAAGATTTTTACACAAACTATAAACATTTGTTCAAAGCTTAGGCAGATTCAAACAATAGAAATATCCGATTCAAAAACTAAATTTTAAGAAAATTACTCCAATATCATGTTAAGTATTCAAATTATTTCACAATTTACACTTCAAAAATAAAAGAATCAGAAGAAAACTTGAATTTTACCTCGTGACGATTTCTTTGGTCATCAAAGGTATACATCGGCTCAAGAGACAGTTCCTAATGTAAATTCGTTAATTTCTTCCTTGAAGAACCTGAGAAAGCCACATATTTTCTTGAAGAATCGGAGGAGCTCATATTAGAGTTCCTTATGTATTTTTTTTTATTGGGTATAATATATGGATTGTCTAATTTTTTTAAAAAAATTGTTAATAATAATAAAAAAGAAATAATATGACATGGCATCCTAGTAGGAAAGAGATAATGTATTTATTGTGTCAAGTATATTTTGAGGAAAATAGGTAAAGTTGGGTGATATTATAGTCCTAAAACAAACATAAGTGATATTCCTAGGTAATTTCCCAAATATGAGTGACTATCTAGGGAAATTACTTTGTGAGCAGAGTACTAATAATGATTTTTTTTAATAAAAATCTTCTAATAATTTTTAATAAAATGTAACATTATATAAAAATTCTTAACTAACATTTATAATATTCAAGTTATTACAAAAAAAAAAAAGATTAAAAATATTGAAGTTAATAATATTGACCTGACAACACACGTGCAACGCATGGACTCTAAACAAGTATATTAAAATTCATGGGAATATTATATAAACAAATTCTTAAATTATGAAGTAGAATCAATGATGTGATTTTGTCATGATAGTCGATGCTAATAGTTGTTATGGGAGAGGAGTGTTGACAACAATAGTTGTTAGTAATTGTGGGATGATGTTAAATATATTTGGTGATAGTAGTTGGAGATGATTTATCGTTATGGCGATTATACAAGAATGATGATATATTGATAATGAGATTGTTGTGATCGTAACTGATAGTAATAATGTTAGTGTTTGTGTTAGCTATTGGTAGATAGCAGTAATAGTTTACTATGATAATAGCTATAATGGTGAAGGAAACATGTTATGATAACAACAATGATAATTTTCATCGAAGAAATGAATTCACAAACTTTAAATTTAAATCTGTCATAATATTTATATAATGATAACTTTCTTTAAAATGGATGATTTTAAACACGTTGTTAAATTTATAAGGATATAAAAACTCTTCACTAAAAATAAAATGAAAAGTTATTTAAAGTTCTTAGATAGAGGTCATTCTTTTTACATATGTAGAGACATGTTATATTAAATATGTTATTAACATCTATAAAATAGTAAAAAAATAATTATTAGGAATAAAAAAAATTAAATCGCATAATTTCAATAATTAGAAAAAGGGATATGATGTTTTTTAATAGTCTTTTTAGAAAATTAGGTTTACATATATTAAAATTAATGGGGGTATTGTATCAACAAATTCTTAAATTATAAAGTAGAATCAATGATGCGATTTTGTCATGGTAACTGATAATAATAGTTGTTATGGGAGGTGGCAACTGCAATAGTTTTCGGTAATCATATCCTGATGACAAATATATTTGGTGATAATAGCTAGAGATGGTTTATTGTCGTGGGCTCGTGGTGATCATGTAATAATGGTGATTGATAATGAGATTATTGTGATCTTAACGTACACTAGTAATGCTAGTAAATATGTTGGTTCTTGGTAATAGTAATGATATTGATAGCAGTATTAATTTACTATGATAATAACTATAATGGTGAAGGAAACGTGTTATAATAACGACAATGATAATTTTGATAGCAAAAATAATTTGTCGTTATTTCTCATAGTGATGATTATATAATGATGAAATAGTTGATGGTAATCGTGACCAAAGTTCTAATAATGAAGATCGATTTTTATCAAAATCTTCTAATAACTTCTTACTAGTAATACATAACATTATATCGAGTATTTTAAAAAAAATTATTCAGATTCATTAAGTGATTAAAACTAAAAAGGAAAACAATTAGGGGTCGTTTGGTAGGCCGCATTAGAATAAATAATCCATGTATTATGTATGGTATTATTTAGTACTATGTTTAGTAGGAATTTGGACCTATGGATTAGTTATATATCCTACATGGTATTATATGATGTATTACTAATACCTTCCATTTGGAGGTATTAGTAATACATAGGATATAATATCATGTGATAAGTCTATGTAAAGACAATAATATCCCTCAAATCATTTTAATAATATCCCTCAAATCATTATGAGTTGTTAGTTACTCCTAAATAAATTCAATACAAATTTGAAATGAGAGTTATTTAACATTTACTAATTAAAAAGACAAATATATATATCACTACATGACGTTTGTGATCTTAATTGAATATATATATATATATATATATATATACACACTAGCAAGTAGCATATGACCTGGTAATGTTTGATTTTGCAAAAGCAGAATTTACGCCCAACTCGAGTAGCCATAGATTTCCACAAACTCTACATTAAGGTTAAACAAAAATTTCCACCGACTGTTTTAACACACACATTTGAACAATGAAGATGTAACTCCAGAAACTAATAAATTAACTTTACTTACCGAAGACCTGAATGCCATTGAAGCAAAATATGAGTAGTCTTAACAACGGCTATATATATAAATAAATAATACAACTTTCTAATTAAAAATACAACTTTCAATTTTTATGTGTAAATATAGATGGTTTATATAATTTTGTCATTGTTGATCGTCTTTTCAATTTTAAAAGTAGTTGATTTGTTTTTTTAAAATTTGAAAATTGACATTTTGTGAGTGATCAACTTATTAAGATGACAATTATTTATCCTCAAATAATTCAATTGAAAAAAATACAAACATGACAATAAAATTGTTCTTCTCATAGCTAGTTAGAAGACCATTAAAAAATAATATTGTCCGACAATTATTTACCTTGACCCAATTACATAATAATTCAAGGGTATAATTGGAAAGAATCTTTTTATAGAGTTTTAATCCAAACACAAAATGAGGTGGAAAATAATGAACCAAACAGTTGATAAATATAAATCATGCATTACTAATCCTTGCACTACTAATCCCTGCATTGCTAATTCATGCATTACTAATCCATGCATTATCAATTTTCGTACCAAACGACCCCTTAATACTATAAAATCAAAATTATCAGTTTACTATCTCAGCAAAATCGAAGTTTAAATTTTTACTGATAATTTTGATTTTATAATATTAAGGGGTCAACATGGGTTGTAGTGCACTGGTGGGAGTGTTTCACCCTTAACCAGAAGTCTCGGGTTCGAGCATTGGGTATGGAGAAAGTCCTGTTGGGAGCGCCACCCCCAAATATGCCTTGTAGAGTGCGATCCGAATTTAGTTGAAGCTCCAATGTAGACTCCGAACACGAGGTGAAAAACCAAAAAAAAAAAAGAAAAAAAGAGTTTACTATCTCAGCACACAATTATAAATCATATTGGTGAGTCGTGACTTCCTAGTACACTTCCTCAACAACTACAAGCACTACCAAAATGAATTACTCCCTCTTGCGAATTTATAGTTTATATTTTGAATTTAAAAGTCGGAAAAAACTTATTTGTATCGGGTGTATTTATCAAATTAATGCAATTTTTATTATTACGTGATTTAATAAAGTAAAACACATGTTAATTAATTATGATTAGGTAAACTGAACTATAAATTTAAACACATAACATGCATGTATTGACTTGGTGTATACATTCGGTGCGGGTAAGTTTTACCCAAAAGTCAGATAAAAAAATTATCATAATTTATTCATATATTTTAATTACTATTTTTTGTGATTTATAATATTTTTACGTAATTTTTAAATATATAAATTATATTTCAAGAATCTTAAAAATCGTGTATTAAAATCCTCTGAATCTACCGTCAAAATAAAGAAATTTGACTCTCTAAATTAAAACTACGTCATATAAATCGGAGAAATGGAGTAAACAAAATGTTTCCAATAAATAAAACAGAAAATTAGAGAAATAGAGTAAATAAATATTTCCAATAAATAAAAGAGAAATTTATTAGTGAGAGAAAAGGTAAAAGAAAATGAGAAAAATGTGAAAAAAGGGAGTTTTCTTGTGGATGGAAAAGAAAAAAAGAAAGAGTAAGTACGGATTTCTCTCCCCTATTTGTATATACTTAGGAGAGCCACATATATACTTACAACTCTCTCATCCAGTTTTTGATCCCTCTTTTGACTCTGTCTCCTACTCTCCATCCCTTTATATATATATATATATATATATATATATATATATATCTGTTTTCTTTCATCAAAATCTGAATTTTACATTGAAATTTCAAGATTCCACTTTTCTCAGGTAAATTTTTCTATATCCATCCATGGATCAATTCTTGGTCAAAATCTTGATTTGCATTCAACCTAACTGGCCGTTTTGCTGCTTTTTTTTGCTTTCCGAAGAAAGTAATGGGTTTCTACTTTTAGTAATCTTATTATAGGAGGATTACTACTTCTTTTGAACTACTTGTCGTGTGTTTCTTAAAAATACAGAAAACTTGTATCGATTGACAACCAAGAAATCAGATAATAGTAGTAAAATTTGTTCTTTTTCAAACTTGTTGATTCAAAAACAGAACAGACAACTGCCAGCTGTATTATATTTGTATACTATAAATAAATGTGGATTTTTCTCACATGTTGTTGTACATTTATCAATCACAGAACAGAAAGCAAATGGAGATTGCTGTTTACAAACCCTATGGTGATCATGAATTTCAATCACTCATTGAAAGAATTCACCCTCCCAGGTTTAGTTTTAACTTCAATTTTTCAATACTACTATCTAATTTTTTTTTACAATTTTGATTGATACACCCACCTTGTTGGATTTAAGTTATATATACCAATCGATTGTGTAAGTAACTTTTATACTGCATAGAATTTAAACCCTTCTTTTAATTTGTTTTTGGCTATGGCTTTTCAGGGTGTGCATTGATAATGATACTTGCCGAAACTGTACTATTGTGAAGGTAGGAAGAATCGTTATCATTTTCTTATGTTTCCTTCAAATTATAAATACTGATTTCGATGAGTTAGATAATGACTTTGATTTGTTTTGGTTTAAGTTTTGAGTACCTAACCAGTTAATGGATTCCCTCTTAGATTCCAACAGTATATACTTACAGGAATATTAGCCTAAAAAGACCTGCATTACCATCATTTAGTTAGGCGGTAATCAATTTAGTTAGGCGATAATTTTATATATTTTTCTTTAAGATGAATCCATGTGCTGATATAGTTGAACAATTTCTTAAAAGATAAACAATCATACTAAATTCGTATTAGTAGTGACAAGGAATTTCGGAGAACCACAGGAAAAGTTTATGAATGCCTACTTTCCACTTACAAAAATCAGATTACAATACTGCAGCTGTTTATTGATTGTTAATTAAAATGCTAATTATACTTGTAATAGGGTCCACTATCATTAAGTATTCTTACCCAATTCTTGTGTAACCAAAAAGCTAAACAGAAAATGATTGAGAAAACTGGAATTTAATTTCTGCTCAGTTTCAACTCTGCAAGCTGCAATTTCTGTTGTGCAATATTGAACTGAGATGTTTAAATTGTGCAAACATGAAGTGTGTAGTTATTGTTATTTTTTGGACCACAGGTTGATAGTGCGAACAAACATGGTATATTGCTGGAGATGGTCCAAGTTCTGACGGATCTGGACCTACTGATTCTAAGATCATACATATGCTCTGATGGTGGCTGGTTAATGGATGGTTAGTTCTCTTTTTTAACTATGCCTTTTCTTATCTCACCAATCACTTACAGCTGGTTTAATCCAATATAAAAAAGATGCAAGTAACAACTTTCTGATCCATAGCTGAGTCATTCACAACTATAAGATTTCTTTTTCCAGTTTTCCACGTAACTGACCAACTTGGGAACAAAATCACTGACGAAAGCCTCATCCACTACATCGAACAGGTTAGTCTATGCTTTATTCACTTGAATTATACTAGTACTTTCAAGAAACCCATTTTGTGGGTTTTAGGTGCTGGCAGCTGTTATCCAAAAATATGTTTTTCTTTTTCGTTTTTCAAATTAACATTAAACTAAAAAATACAAGCTTAATGCTGACAGGCTATTTGTGCAAGTAGAAGAGGGTCCAGGGAAGTCCAAACATGTGTTGGTAGAAATGTAAGGCCCAGGCATGTCTCGATGGAGCACACAGCTATGGAGATGACAGCAACAGATAGACCAGGGTTAATGTCCGAGATATCTGCTGTGCTGACTGAGTTAGGATGCCATGTCTCTGGTGCCGTGGCATGGACACATAACAAGCGAGCAGCCTGCATTGTTTACATGGAAGATGATCTGAAGCATGGGCCAATCATGGACCCCTATAGAGTGGCACAAATACAGGCCCAGCTGGAGAATGTTGTTGAGGCCCACCATTATGAAGGGGAGCGACGGAGTGTGAGGTTGGCAGCCCCTGCAGCTAGCCAGACCCATACCGAAAGACGGCTTCATCAGTTGATGGCTGCTGACAGAGACTATGAACAATGTTGTTCCTGTGGTTATGACTCAAGTGGAGATGATGTAGCTCACAGGCAGAAGAAGGGATCTAATAGCACAGAAGTGAAGATAGAAAATTGCAAGGAGAAGGGTTACTCCATTGTTACTGTGAGGAGTATGGACAGACCCAAATTGCTATTTGACACTATCTGCACCTTGACAGACTTGCAATATGTTGTGTTCCACGCCTCCATTAGTTCTTTTGAATCCATTGCCTTTCAGGTAATCTTTTACTTTTGCCCTCTTTATCTAACTGCTCCCGCAAAGTCATAGTGGTTCAGGTCCAGACAGTACCAAAAAAACACTCAATTTTTGTTTTTAACTCTCTACGTATGCATGAAAAAACACAGGAATACTATGTGAGACACAAGAATGGATGGACTTTGGATTCAGAAAGTGAGAGACGGAGAATGATCCAAAATCTGATGGCTGCTACTGAGAGGAGAGTATCTCATGTACGTTTTCAAAATGGATTAACTAGCACACCGTTTACTGTATCTTTATAATCTACTTTCCCCCTCCCTATAACAAAGTGCTCTAATGAGATATATTAAGTGACTATATGATCTGTACAGGAATTGAGGCTGAATGTTACTACTCAAAACAGGGTAGGACTGTTAGCAGATGTCACAAGAGTGTTTCGGGAGAACGGATTATCCATAAGCAGGACTGAGGTTGGGGTACAGGGAGAGCAAGCAGTTGGCACATTCTATGTAAAAGATACTTCAGGGCAAGCTGTGACTTCAGAAACCTTGGAGATAGTAAGACGAGAAATTGGAGGTACTGTCCTGGTGGCAAATAAATCCTCAGAGAGGCCATCTTCTCAACCAACAAATTTGTCAAATACAAGCCCTAGCATAAGCACTAGCAGTAGCAGTAGCAGTAGCAATGGCAAGCAAGACAACAAGCCTGGTTTCTCATTAGGAAGCATGTTTTGGTCTCAGCTTGAGTGGCTTTCCAGCAATTTCAGACCTATAAAATCCTAAGATTCCAAGTGGTGATCTGAAGACCCTACTGTGTTTAGGCCATGTTGATTGTAAATATTTAGCAACTTCCATCTGTAAATAATTAGCAACAGTGGTAAATAATGATAGAGGCATGGTACAATGTACATATCTTTGCAGAGTAAAACCATTGGAAGTTCCAAAGTTTAATGGGTGGCGTATGAATCTATCAACTATAATCTAAATAGGGAACTGATGAAAGGGAAAGTGACATCTCATAAACTTCATTTATCATCGGTATAAAGCTTTACATTTATTAAGCTTGACAATTATATTTTGAATTGGATGAGTTATGCTCATATAGTGACTTATATTTTGAATTGGATCCTCTTCGAGTTATGCTCATATAGTGACACAAGTAGGAAGTTACCATCAATTAATAGCATGAACACAATATTGCAACCCAATTGTTTTTCATTATGCGTTCTATGTACAAACAATACAGTTTAGGAGTTCTCAGCGGAGAGCACAGACTGGAGGATAAGGAATAGCTATTCACAAGAAATGCGCGGAACGACAACTATATTTAAATCTTACATAAGTTCATGCCACCTCAAGGTCATCAATATCCAGCCAATCATTTGATTCTTTGCTATCAGGATTCTGCACATTTTCCTTAACAGAACCAATCTGATTGACGGAGCTGGTATCTCTAGACAAGTCAGTGGAGCTTTTCCTCAACTGGACCCAATCTTGTGAGTCCTTATCAGAACTGTGAATTGCCAGTTTTGATTTTGCAGACGTATCTGAATCATCCTCTTCAAGATCACTGAAAGACACATCCTCATCATCCTCAAAGGACATGCTGGTTTTACTGGTACCTGTAATTTCCGTGTTTTCTTCCTTCAACCAATCATCAGCATCCTCTTCGTCACTCTCCTCTAACTTAGTCGCCGATGCAGATTGCAATTTTTCATCTTTGCTTAGGGTAGTAGGTCTTTCTTCAACCACAAGTTTATCAACTGTTTGATTTTCACTAATGACAGGGTGCACATTGGTACCACAGCTAGCTACTATAGATGAAGTGCCAACATCCACACTAGACATGTCTTGAACCACAACCGCAGAGAGAGCAGCGGACGGGACAGCAAGCATCTCCTCCTGTTGAAAACCACCCATGTCAGTTGATTTAAAAGTCTCCTCCTTTGACCAATCTCCTTCTATTGGCTTGGTTAGTTTATGTAACTCTTGCGCCAATGATGCCCTGGCCTTGACTACCTGCACACAGGATTAGCATTTTCAGCACCAAAGGTTACCAATAACTATTCTCTAGTACAAGGAATAAAGGATTAGTGAACTGTAGACTACTTTTTAACAAAGGCATGCTTTGTTCATATGCTAACTAACCAAGTATGAGCAATCACTCTGTTTTACTATAGGTTTCGTACTCATTATATATAGATGGCTAGATTATAGTTTCCCTCCCTACTCATCCACACGCACAACTACTGAATAGTACACGTTTACGGCACACATTAGGGGTCCAGGGGGTTAATAAGAAGCCCAAAAATATCATAGAACGCTCACCAGAAAAATTGTGAACCAAAAGTAATGCAATAAAAAATACAACCTTGAAGCTTTCAACTGCCAAAGAGAGGAGATGATAGAGGAGAAGAAGAATTTCCAAGTAGCAACATAAGCAGCAAAACAAAAAAGGATGGAAGGATTTGTCGCAAAAAGACAGGTAGGAAGATGTTTTGACTAGCTCCCCTGAATAGCCAAGTGCCAATATGGCATCAATATACTGAACATGTACAGGAGCGAAGTCCCAAGAATAGCAATGAGTCAGAAATGGGTTAATGAAAAATCTCTAAGCTCTGATGGCTTGTTCAAATACTAGCTCCAGCAATACTGGCATTGGTTTAGCAAAAAATAACAATAAGCTTAAAAGCTTCTCACTCGAACAAGTTATTCTGACTCATACATATTAGGAGAACTACTTCCACGGACCAAAAAGAAAATCATTTCTGTTTAAGAGTTGTTCCCCTAGAATCAGAATAGGCCAGACCAATTCTCTAAACCCCATAAATAACTATGATTGGTAGTGTTCTTTCAATCACACATTAACTTTTCTGTTTAGAATAGCCCCATCTGTATCCATTTTTCATAAGGATATTTCTCCCTGTGCTCTTTGATACTTACTCAATAAACCGTTAAAAATAGTAATACAACTACACAAGAGCTACTTTACAGTAAGAGTTGTGAACATCTTAGTCCCACTTCTACTATAAAAGAACTTCAATACTTATTTCATAATCAGCCCAGACAAAAGATAACCTTGATGGGGATTATATGAGTGAATTGCAACCTTATCAAGGAGAAAAAGAAGACGTGAAAGATTTGACTAGCTTGAAAAAAGAAAGATTTAGCAAGTGACCTTCCATTCATTAAATCCTAATCAGCCTTTCTCCAGGTCCAACAACATATTCATTAAACTACATTCTACTCATTAGGAACCAGTAGATAGTGCCAATTGTTGTCAGAGCTAATGAGTCAAAAAACAGCAAGTTATGCAGGGACTGTCTTTTACTACTTTTGCAGACAAAGCATTTTTTTCATTTATAAAGGAGAAAAAAAGAGCTTGGTTTAAAGTGCTAAATAGAATGTGAATGAGAAATGGAACCATTTCTAGCATTACATGCACTGCCTTACCTGGGGTGTGGATAAAAGTTCAACATCTTGTTTATCCAGTCTAGGGTGCAGAAGAACAAAGTAAATCTCCCAAAAGCGAGCCTCACTCATGTAACCTGGGCAGAGCTCAATCCTCAAAGCAGCCAGTCTTGGAGCAAGACGCTCGACAGCTAATGCATGCTCTTGTTGTGCATCAGACAAGTCAAAATCTACTGTAATAGATAGAGCTAAATGTTAGATATTCCGTCCTTAAATATACGTGTCACAAAGCATACATTACACAATAAAGTTGTGATAGTAACATATGTGAGAAAGAGTTACAGTCATGTATGATAACCAATAGTTTATGTAAGGGTTTCGAGATCATCCAGAAAAACAGGACACAGATAAGAAATAAAGGGAGTTGGCATATTTCCATGTCACCATCTTAATGGGAGTATTAATAAAACTTACAACAACCCAAAAAAGGAATATTAATAGAAGTTCAGCATCTTGTTCATCCACTTCAGGGTGAACAATTACATATATGAACTAAGTCATCGGTAAATAAAAGGGACGGAAACATCCAAAGGTTTATATTTCACCATGAAATGCACATAAACAAGCATCTGTTTGACTCTGCACATTCAAAAGATATATGCACAAAGTTGGAAACTTTTACCCCTCTACTTTCAAGTATCCAAAACAAGCATTTCACTCTTTACCTTGAATTCTACATTAGTCAAATTGAAACCTAAATAAAGCTTCCATCTTTTCTATCTTTGAAGCTGCTACCTAGTAATTAAAGTGCTTTCAGTTTAAGGCCAGTGTGGACTATGGATTGATGAGTGATCTTTTCCAAGCTACAAATCTCTAAGAGTATATTTAACCTTTGAAATCTGCTTGTTATCCAACAGTTAGTTTCATATCATCTCGGTTAAGAGAGGAAAATCTTCTCATGTTCAAGTCATGTTGTGTGGCGCCTAAGCACTGAGCAGTCCAAACTATTATATTGATCTCAAAGGTTCATTATTGATCATTCTAATAACCAAAATCATTTTTGCACAAGTAGTGAGTATTGATATGAATAAGAAAAATCGAAATGAAAGCACAGTGCAGGCTCAAAATTAGGTGAACATGTAAAATTAACAATAAAAAGACACCTTCGTCGTCTTCATCATCAAACAAAGGGAAATCCAACCAAGTCTCAGGATGCATAGCAATGTCCCTCACAAAAGCCACTACTTCCTCAGTAACACCAACTGCACCTCTACCGGAATCAAACCTCTTACCCTCTTCGTCGTCCTCCTCCTCTGGTCCCAGTTGCAGTAGGTTGGACGCCATTTTGGTGATTTCGGACACGGGAATATTCTTCGAAAGCTTAGATATCCCACTCTTGAATCTGCCCCCAATTTCAGCAATATCGCTCCGCAAACCCGCGATCCCCACAGGATCAGACTCTTCGTCATCCGAAACTCGAGCTGGTCCTGAATTCGGATCCAGTAAAAGCTTATCAGGCTCGGATTGGGGTGGTGGAGCCAGGAAAGAGGCCACTCCCCAAAATTGACGGGTTAGGGTTTTGGTGAGCTCTGAGAAGTCATCCTTGACGCCGCGTGATGGTGATACTGGCGGTGAATCATCATCATCTGTTTGTTGCTTCTCCGTAGTAGGTTTTTCAGTAGAGTGATCGTGATTGCTTGAAACGTCATCGTCCCTATCGTCGTCGTCGAGTCTGAGAGTATTGGCAATGGATCGAGCAAACCATGACATTGTAAGATGACGGTGACAGAAAAGATGGAGGTTTCACAGTTCGCCGGCGAAGACTAATTTGGTTAAGACAGTTGGGAACTTCGCAATCGACAAGCAAATATGAGCTCAAGGACAGACGAGCAAGACAAAGCTACGTCGTCGTTTCGAGGACGCCTAATAATTGGTGTTTGTTGCTTCAAAACTTCTCTGTAAATTTTCTAGAATGAGATGTTCTTCGTTTGATTGAAAAATACTTTTTGCAAAATACCATTGTTTTTCATCTTTTGCAAAAACTTTTCTTCAAAAAAATTTAAAACAAACTACCTAGTTGATAATTACCGGTAGGGGTGTTTTACATCATATCAATTCAAGTTCCTATTATTAAGTGATAATTATGTACACTCAAACACATATCATACATTTCTTATTTAATATAAATAATGAACTTATTTTACATACCTTTTGAATCACTCCATTTTATATTACCGGTCTATTTTCCTTTTTACATCTCTTACAAAATTATAAATAAGAAGAATATTTTTTTCTAATTTATTATTTATTTTTTGTTTTCCTTAATGTATCTTGTTTATGTGTTATTTATCAATATCAAGATTAATAAAAAAAACTTTCTTGGAATCTTACGATATTTATATTTTTAAATAAATTAACTTTAAGTGCAAAATGAGAACATTTTAATTAATTCTATCTTAATTATATAAATTAACAAACAATTTGAGATATAAGTGCGCTAAATAATTGTCCTTTCCTCGTACGCATTTGAGTACTCAAGGTCCCCTTTCTTTTGGCGGGTATCGTCATGTGGCTTAATCCCGGATCACTCCTTAAGGAACAAGACATAATAATATAGCGCACATCAAAGAAGAGAGTGGTAGCTTGTGAGCAGCTCAAACAAAGAAGAGTTTGGTCCGGTTTGAATTCAGGCACGACCCGCTCGTCTGCTGCTAGGTCCGAAAATGGCGTCGGACGAGGGCGTCGTTATGCCCCTTAATGAATCGAATGGTCCTTCCACCTTGACTAACTACCTAATGCTGCCTTTCCACTTTCCACGAGTCAAAAAATATAACGATAGCTAATATAACTAGAGAAGTAAGGCGAAATACTTGTAACAAGTAAAAAATGATTTCACTTGAGTGTTTGTAGTAGAGGACAACCAATCCTCTAACTACAAGCTACCTCCTGACCACCCTCCTATTTCTAGAATTTTACCATAAGGGTGTATGTGTTTAGATGCACCTAAGTTCTGATGACCTGCGTTTTTCACCAGTAATGGTTAGTTGGCCTCTTACTATAGATAGGGTGTTAGCGTTGTTTTTGAAATAAGTATGTTTAGGTTTGACTAATTAGATAGAAAAGGGGCAAGTCAAAACCCACTCTGCTGAATTCGGGTTGGATGAGCAACCTTCTATCTGACCTTTGTACCAATAGTAAAGTGACTTGCTACTTTCAATCAGAAAAGGAAGATTGAGCAATGCAAATGAGAAAGGAGTTGTCCCTCCTTCTCTGGTAACCCGCCGCCGCATATGTAAAAAAAAAAAAAAAAGTGGAGAAAAAAGAACAACCATTTTACATTAGGACATAAGCTGGCAGGTTTGGCTAGGTAACATAATGGAAATGTTTCGGACTGCATATCCTGGACATTCCAGCCCTAGTGTACTTATCCACTAGCATTGAAGGAGAAGAATGACAAAATCTACTTCCACAATAAGGATTACTCATTTTAAATAATATAGACAAGTAATCTAAAATGGATCTGAGTATCTTTACTTTGCGAGAATACAAGGCGCCCCATGTACTCAAGGATTTGAAACAAATTTCTAATTCAATGAATGGATCATTTTTGTAATTCAACAAGGCTGATGCCTCAGTTTTCCTGTCAAGCCACAACAAATTTATCCCCACTTCTCAAATGAAAAACACTTAGGGTCCGTTTGGTATAAAGATCAATAGTGCAGGGATTAGTAATGTAAGAATTAGTAATGCATAAATTAGTAATGTACGGATTATGTTTTGTGTTTATCCTTTATACCATACAATTAAATTGACAAGACTCCCTATTATGTCCCAATCGATGGCCCCTTAAAGTTGGCATCAACTTTTACTTAGACACCTGAACTAGACTTTATTCATTTTAGACACCTCATGTAAGGTCCTAATGTGTCATTTTGATATTTTTTTATTGATATGGCATAGTGAGTGTGACCCACTCATTAATTGCGCGTCAGGCTCTTTTTTAGCTTTTATTTTATATTTCCTTCTTCTTCCCCATTTTTTCAACCACCATTTTCTTAAACTTGAACTTCTTCCATGGTGAAATATATTCGTTGATACCACAAACGAGGAATCTAATTCAAAACGTCAGAGCTTTTCCCAAGGATGATGCCTTTCTTCCTCAATTTAATTTGAGAAAAAAATACTGAAATTTGAAGGAAAAAAATGAAAAGTTGGAGATGAATAAAAAGTCACTAAAAAAATGAGATAATCCCATTAAAAGAAACTCAACAATGTGATATGAACACGTACACATTTGTATTTTAAAAGTTCATTGGATCTTAGATTATTATTTTTTAACAATAAAATCTGTAGAGTTTTCTTTTAGAAATAAAATTTGTGGAGCTGCATTTATTTGAAAAAAAATTGAGTTACACAAGTTCACTAAAGTTATACCATAGAAGGATTGAACAATAGTTAAGTAAAAGAGATAGAGAAAATTCCGGGTATATGGTTGAAGATTAAGGGGTGTGTGCTACTGTGCTTGTTTCTCCAACGTTGGAGAAGACGATGGGGTGGGGTGGGGTGGGAGATGCTTCTCCTAAAGATTTTTAAGGTGATTTAATCCTTTTTTTGTTATTATTTGGAAAAAAAATTGCCACATGTTATCGATCCATTGGCTATCTTTTTTTAAAAATAATTGATAGTTTATTATTTATGAATTATTTTGAACAAAATGACAAGTGTCCTCATTTAATTTGACACTTTACACATCATCCGCGAGTGGAACACACTCACCATCATATTTTTGCAGAATGTAAAAAAAGTGTCAAAATGACATATCAGGGTCTTACATGAGGTGTCTAAAATGAACAAAACCTAGTTAAGATGTCTAAGTGAAAATTGATGCCGACTTTAGGGGGTCACCGATGGGTTAGCCCTAATTAAGATATTAGTAAAACAAAAGAGAATTCAAAACTGGTGTCTAATATTTTTCAGTATTTAAATCCAATAAAAATATACACTTGAGAAATAGTATAGATTATCCTTTGTCATCTCGATTACGACATATTTTTTTTATAATCATGTATTGAACAGTTCGTTGTATATACAGTATATGGAGTATGTACATTGTTCATGCCTTCCTTTCTATTTTCTTTTTTAAAAAAATTGGAAAAATTCACTTACCTGATTAAAAATTTTTTTGTCCATGTTGAGTTCATAAGGAACAAAAATAACTCTCTATCAATAAATTTTTTTCCTTTTGTGGGTCTTGCAGAAAATATCCTATGTCAGCCCAATCCTTTTGGAGCCCTTTCTTTTTTCCTCAATAAGAAAATTATAAATACTTCATCAACATTAATCTCTTCAATATTCAATAGTTTCGAAAAAAATGATCTAGTTTAATTTGATACGAAGTTTATGAAAATATATATTATTTTTTTTTAATTTTATGATCCTAAATTAAAATTATATCAAATGTACCAAAATATCATTTAATCTTATAATTTTAAATATGTCACGTGAAAATTGAAATTAAAATATTATCAGAAAAAGAAAATAACCATTATTTTTTAAACAGACTTAAAAAGAAAGTAAATCATTTTATTTTATAAATTGAGGGAGTACTAATTGATTAACTTAATTCCACTTTTGACAATGTCCATAATCTTTAATTAGTTGCTCCCCACTTACCTATTTCTTTCCGTACATACTAATTTTGTACTTATCCACAAGTTGACTTGTAAAATTTTGTTCATCTTCTGATTATATCGTTGTTCATAAGGGCTCAATTGTTATAAGCGTGAAAATGAGCACGAAGGTCAACAAAGAAAGTAGAATTAAGAAGTGTATAAAAGCACCAATCCGAATTCTAATTAAAGCCAGGGATTGCTACGTCCGGAGCCTGACGAATTGTTCAGGCAGAATGGGCTACGGAAGTGCCATTGGCTCATGTCCTGCTTTTACACAAATCTCCTCTTCGCCCAGAAGTTTCAGTGCTAATTTATCTGCGTCTAGTGGTGATGATGATTTCAGGGAGCTGATGCGAATTTCTTCGAGAAAAAATCACGTGGAATTGGAGAGCGTGAGGCAAAAATCCATCGATAAAAAAGGGATGAATGTTATGCCTCGGACTCGTTACGTTGCCATTGGAAGAATTGATGAAGAAGAGCCCTGTGATTTTGGTGAGGAAGTCAGAGTGAGCACAGATGTTTATCCAAAAAGTAGAAGTTATGCTGTTTCTTCAGGATGGACAACGATGTCAATTTGAAACAGAATCCAAAGTAAAAAAAAAATCAAAATATTTGGCATCGTTTTTTTAATTGGGGGAAGGGGAAGGGGAAGGGGAAGGGGATTACAATGGGAACGTATCCTCACTAATAAGGTAAGGTGAAGAGTGCAGTAGTCGACCAACTAAACTATTAAAATTTCTCTTGGCATCAGTTGTTCAATCACCTGGATTGTAATTTGTGTTCTCTCTTCCGTTGTTGTCATCTGTTTTTGCATAAACATGTTCAATTAATTAGCGCCGTCAGTTCTCCAGGTAATATACTGCTTCTTTCATTCTCTGGTTACCCTTCCTCTTAATGTTCATTTTTCTACATGGAGGTAAATTTTATTGATAATAATCTTGGAGAAAATATTAATCAAGGTTAAGACAAAATGTTAATGCTTACGATATATATACTAATGTTGATTTGATGATCTATCACCACTAGCTAGCCTTCATAGCACAATTTTGATTGTCAACTATCACCATCAAACAGTAACGGAACCAAAAATTTAAGTAAGGAAATTCAACAACTTGTGTAGATAAGAAATGGTTCATTTTTATCTTATATACATCAAATTTATTTTTTTAATAAAAAGGTTTAATTGAACTCTCTTGCAACTCAATGCATCCACCATTTCACAACTATTGTCATCAATTTGATTCACCAATCACGATCACCATCATCCATTACCTTTTAATTATCATCATTAATCACCACTATTGTCAATTGTCAACTGTCACTGTCGCAAACTTTTAGAGGTAGTTGATAAACAAACAATCTTTACAATCCCAATTAAATTAATATTTGGTAGATATACATTTATTTATTGATTATGTTGATTTATTTAAATATCTAATTATGATTTCATCTTAATCTTTCTAAAACTAAACGGGTTAAGAGTATTTTAATACTTTGGGATCTCGGTATTTAAATTGTTTAGGATTTCTAGGTCCAACAATTAAAATACACCCTCATAAGTATATCATAAGAATTAAGAAAGGCAACTTTAGTACTCTTTTATTAATCATAAAGTGCGTGTCTATAATACTCTCTATCCACTTAAATATCACATTAATTAACACCTACACTCATTGAAATAGTAAAATAAATTTTCAAAAGAAAACATAAAAGTTTTAATTTTGATTCTCTCCTTTATCGATCGAAAAATTAAATCAAAATAAGTAAATGAAAATTAAAACTATCGATGTCCATCCCTAAAAAATATGAAGACTTCAAGAAAAAGAAAAAAAGAGTGGGTGGGAGAGTAAATAATAGAGTCATGTGCCACCTTTTAATTAGAGAAGGAAAGTGACGGAAGAGGCTAGATATTTTTTGGAAGAAGTATTTGAAAACATGGAATTATTAATTTCATCATCAAACTATTGGTAGTCTTAAAAACACCTTTTTATTTGAATAACTTAACTTAAATACACCCCGATCTTACAACATGAGTGAAATATACTTTTAAATTCTCGCCAAGTTTAGGGGTGTCAACACTCCCCTCGATTTTATATTACGAGTTACATGTCATACAAAAGATTGAGACCATTTGCTATATCTTTTTGCAAATCGAGAGTGTATTTAAGTTCAGTTAGTCAAACATAGATGTATTTTTAAGGTTGTCAATAATTAAGGATGAAACACAAATTTGTGTCATATTTTATTAGATGTTTTAGCTAAATTATTGTGAGCGGAGATAACACACTTTATTTTGTTTACTAATTAGTCAAGAATAGCCAAGTAATACATTTTGAAATGAATTAAGAAATCTAATTAAAATAAGTGAATTAAAATGTCAAAATAAAATTAAAATTAATTTAAGAATTTGTTTATTGGACTTTTAACTTCAAGCCTGGCATATGAGATGGCGAAGTGGGGATAAAATCAAGGAAAAACTACTTAACTACACATACATTCCTACCATATATACTATATTTACCTCTAGTTTAAAACAATTACACATACTATCACTTTTAATATTTATACCATATATTTTGAAATATTTAATCAGATACATAAATCCCTTAAATATGATATTTCATAATTATCTTAAATTTAAACTTCTTAATTAATGATACATTAACAATTCAAATCCCCCCACCCCTGTCAAAAGTCCACCAACCCTTTTTTTTACTCCCTCTTTCTTCCATCTGCCGTAGCCCCCCACCCCAATTTCTTCTCCCTCTTCATTTCATGTGTCGTTGCCCCCCACCTAGCCCTCTTTATTCCTCTATCTTCTCTCTCTTTCTTCCCTCGTTCTCTTAATACATGTTTGCATGTTCAAATTAGCATTATACATATAGGTTTGTTTCTATTATTTTATTATTCTCATTTATCTTGGTTTTGTATCTAAGTTAAAGTTCATAACGCTCTGAAATTCAATTTTAAATAGTTTTACAAATTAAGTTTTATATTTTTTAATTTTGTTGTTTCTCAAACACTTTTGTGGCTAGACATTCTTGAAATCGAATGATTCTTGTTAAAGGTACTGCACATTATCAATACTATACTAAATTAAACAACTTTTATTTGTTTATTTTCACTCATGAATTTCTCATTGCAGGGACTGACTCTTCATCCGCCAATATTTAAGTCGAGAATAGATCTAAATATAGGAACGATCTAATCAAGATGGAAGAATTTCGCCAAGCTTTAATTAACAGAACAAATACATCATTAGATACACATCGAGTGCAACAACGTTGAATACATATCAGGTGTATATTTATCTAGTTAAGACTTCATGTATCTGAGTTAAAAATATATGTATCTATGAGAAATAATTTCAGATGCCAAATTTGTGTGTTTCAATTACATTACATATTTAGATACACATAAGTATATGTATATGCTTACTATGCATCCTAGATACATATTTTTTAATACAATGTATGAAACTAATACTTGATATATCAAATTAATACTAGATACATATAAAGATACATGAAATTAAAATTAGATCATATAAACAAATACATGAAAATAATATTAGATCATATAAACAGATACATTAAGTTAATACTAGACACATATAATACAAACACGAAATTGATATTAGATACTTCTATGATACATATGAATGTACTTATATGATACTCATGTATCTAAGTGTTTAGTTTGTTGGATACATCATATATTGATAATAGAGACATCATATTAATGAATTTATTATTTTAAGAGTAATAAAATGAGATTAATCAAGTTAAATGATCAAGATATACATGTTTTCGTCTTTTATTAATAATATTGATGAATTTATTATTTCAAAGAATAATAAAATAAAATTAATTAAACATATATACACTCATTGCTTTCCGCCTTATATTAAGAGATTTGATTAATTTAAATTTCTAGAATTGATTGTCCATGTAATGAAAATCCTCAATTACTCCTCTAATTAAGGAAATCAGTTACAACTAATTAATTTAAACAGATAAAATATGTATCTCGGTTTTAAAATTTGGCAGATACATGTATCTCGCGGATTCAAACTCATATATCCTAAGTATGAAATATGGTAGAGAAAGTAATATTTGAAACTATCCGAAATCTTAGTAATTAAGACCTAAACTAGTGGGATTTATGTAGTTTGCCCTAAAATCAAATTTCATTGATACAAGTAACAATTTTATTACTCCGTAATAATATATCTTTCGGTCAGTTTTCGTGGGAATAAATATGTTAATTCTTCTATTACACCTATATGGGGGGTTTTATGATTTGGTTGGAGTCTATTTTATTTAAATTATGACCAATCAATTAGGTTGGTTTTTAAATGCAACAATTATTTTTTTTATTGAGTCAAATTCTATCCCTTTTTTTCTTTCAATTTTTGTGTTTATCGGATTCTTTTAATAAGATTGATTAATTTATTAAATAATGATGTGATCGATCTCTTAGGAAATTTTTAATTGTGGAGTGATCTCATTTTAAAACAGGAGATTAAATTGTAAATAAAAGAATCTACATATCAAAATAAAAAACCTATGCCAATCAAATAAACTTTTTTTTTCAACATCAAACTTTTGCAATAAAATGACTTCAATATACATCTCTAATTATTAAATGTCACAATTGAACAAATGAGTTAACAATTTCTTGCCAGTAATAATAGGAACAAAACAAATATATGCCTCTACTTACTAGATGTGTGAGCATATGTAAAATTATAATTTTTTATTTAGTACTATTTGAGTAATCGATTTGAATTGAATCTTGTTGGTTAAAATTTATGATTTTTTTTTATAAAAAAAATCAATTAAATTCTATTGGATTTGACTTATCGAGATTTTCCATGGACACCCCTTCACCCCTTCTTACATTATATATGTCGTATTCATACATATATATATGTTACTCTATTGTTCAAATAGCCACCACGATTAAATTTAAAAGATATAAATTGTTTAATTTTCAAAGATTGCTGACTTTGCCTTGCGCTGCTAAGTTAAGGTCTACCAGGCCTCTAGTAATAATTTTTTGGAATGTCCTTAAATAAATAGCAATTAGTTAGAAAGCGATCCCTTTTCCTCTTAATTATATTGGTCCTCTTTCTAATTAAATAAATCTCGACAGAGTTGGCCAGCCCACTGTCAATCATTTCATATGTTTTTTATGCAAATTTTTTTTTAGAAAACTACAAATGAATACTCCAACTGAATTTGTAATTCATTCATAGAGATCATGTATGAGTTTATAACAACACATATCAAGAAGCAATCAACATTTCTTTTCAATCTAAGCTAAATTACAATTTATATAAGGCTATTCCAAGTTGTATCAAAACATCTATTTTTTTTATACATTACATAATTAGTTGCTTTCACATATTTCTACTTTTTAGTTAAATTAAAGTTTCCAAATTTCATAAATAGGCCATGAGCATTGAGCTATGTTTGACTTTAGACCTCTGCACTACAAAACTAGGAAGGAGAAATTCATTTTTACACCCTAGCTTATCAAGAAAATGAAAAGGGAGAGAGAAGAGTTACACCTCCACATATGAACTTACAAAAAAAAAAAGTTCTAAAACAAATAATTTAGAGCTATACAAAATATTAAGAAGAGTTAGCCAGGTCAAAGTGAAGTTAATTTTTTTCATTCATATTTTAAGGTTAGACTTGCCAACTACAAAATTACTAAGTTATTTTTCATATATAATGACATGTAAATAGCATGCCCGGTTTGTATTTATCTGGCTGCGCAATTATTAGTCAATTATTAAGGATGAAAACAAAGGTGATTATGGATTAAGTCGTAGTAACTAGTTCTCCATGTGTCATTTGCATAGATCATCCACCAGAAATGACCAAAAATCATCAACATTTAAATATGGATTAAGTTGTAGTAACTAGTTCTCCATCACATATATCTAGTTGTATCAATTTGCCACTTGGAATATTTGACCTAAGTGACATGGGCGTTTGATCGTGTTTTATTGTAAAATTTAATTTTAAAAGAAGTTCTTTATTTTAAAAGTGAAAAATAATATTTGAAAAATTATCTAATAGAAAATCTTGTCTCTCCATCCTACAACTAATTACAAGAATTTGTCCAAAACTATTACTAATAGCAACGTGAGAAAACAAAAATGTCGATTTCCAAATTTAAACGACAACTCACTCAAGAAATGGTTATGATTATCTTCTTTTAATTTTTATTATCTATTGTGAGCTTAAAGAAAATATGAAATAGACGTATTCTTCACACATTGACAAGGGAAGTTTGAAAAAAGGAAAATTGTTTTGTTTTTTTCATTTTGCAAATCCAATTCCAAGTCTGCTTATTAGTATTATATAATGTTCCTCTCTCCGTCGTCAATCGTCATTGACATTATTAGTAATACGAAAATTCAACCTATGCGTGTACTGTTTAACAAAATATTTACTTAAATTAATCATCATTGCCATCTCGATTACGGCGTGTATCTTTTTTAAATATATATTGAACATTAAACTGTATTTGACATGGTCCATACTTCAGCCATAATTTTATTCTTCCTTTCCGCTTAGTCATTATGAATTCTTTGGCCATCACGTCCCACATAACCTGTTTATTTCGAGTAAAATATATCATCTTAGTAAGAAAATTTTAGTAACTTATTTAATTAATTATCTGAACTTTCACTTTGTTGGTAAGTAGTCGTATCTTAATCTTTATATATTTTCTATCAGCCCAATCCCCTTTCGAACCCCTTTTAATAGCCAACGAACAAATTATAAATACTCGCACCAGTATAGTCTCTTCATTCATTAAAGCTTTAAACTGTTTTCTCCCCACTTGTTTATTTTCTTCTTATCAGTCCTTTTTTCTTGCATATCTGCCAATAATACTCAACATTCGACGGTTCAAATTTTCTTTATCAAATTTTGAAAATGAGCACAAATAAGGGTAACAAAGAGAGCAGAATTAAGAGGTGCATAAAAGCACCAATTAGAGTTTTAATTAAAGCAAGAGACTGTTACGTCCATAGCTTGATGGATTGTTCTGGAAAAATTGGGTATGGCAGTGTTATGGGTGTTCCACAAATCTCTGCTTTGCCGAGAAGTTTCAGTGTCAATTCATCTGTATCAAGTAGTAGGGACGAAGATTTCAGGGAGCTGGTGCGAATTGCTTCCAGAAAAAGTCTGGTAAACAAAATGGAAACAGAGTTTCTGAGGCAAAAATCAATTGCAAAGAATGTTGATTTGGTGCCTCGGAGTCGATCTGTTGCATTTGGAAGAATCGATGAAGATAAGCCGTGTGATTTTGGTGACGATGTGAAAGTGAATACAGATTTGTTTCTGAGAAGTAGAAGCTGTGCTGTTTCTTCTAGAAAAACAGGGTTGTTCTGAAACAGAGGAAGAGAATTTGGAAGAAGGAAACAAGGCTTGCTGTTGTTAAGTATCTGCTACACTGTTTCTTTGGATTGTTTTTGTTATGGTTTCTCTTTCGCTGTTGTTGCATATACATCTTCACTTCGCACTCAATTCTCTGTGTATAATGTTGGCTTTGGTTTCTCGGTTGGTTACTCAACTAATACAATTTTTAGTATCTCACAAATTCACTTTTTTCTTCATTTTAATTTCTTTAATAAAAAAAGTGAATTTATGAGATAAAAACTATTAGTTGAATAACTATCTCAGAAATTAATTCGGATAATGTAATGAATCTTCTTTTTCATGTTCTCCTGTTTTCTTATCAAAAAGTTCTTAATGACAAGGGCAGTCTGGTGCACTAAAATGGTCGCTAGGGGCAGACCTACATAGAGTCGGTCGGGTGCTCAAGCACCCATTAATCTCGTCTCGAAATATATATATCTAAGTAGAAATTAAGAGGTATTTGTATAAATTAACATAGAGCACCCGATGAATAAATGATCCATTGACTCTTGGATGATGCTTAAGGCACTTTTACTGTTGTTGAGCTGTAGTCACTATGCGACGGTATCTGCAAGGAAGACAACAACTTTACTAGTTACTCTAAGACTCCCTTTAAAATGTCAGTTCTTAATTATTTTTTTTAAAATGTGTGTGTAAAAACTATAGTACTCTATTTGAATCATTAAAAAAGAATAAGTATGTCATTCCCAACCGAGCCTATATAATGTTGATTTAATTTTTCTCAATATTTGATTAAACAAACAAAGTTTAATTTCGTTTGGTACTATTATCTTTTCCTTTTAATTCGTACTCCATTGCCATTTACTTAAGAAAGAAATATTTGGGAGGTGTTAAGCAATGTTGTGACACAGAGAATTGTAGTAAAGAAATTTGAACTATGTTAATCCCCTCAAAAATGTTTGTTGGACTATATTTCCTCATTTATTACTATAGTTAAATTAAATAAGATAATCAAGGGCAATCTTAAGTGATGTTGACAAAAACCCAGCAGGCAATGAAGTTTTACATAGATATTAGGATTTAAGGATAGTTAATGTGGATATTAAAAAATGTTAAATTAGTTAAACCACTTGGTACGAGAGGAGGTAAGCATAATAAATTGTGACAGGTGAAAAGTGGTTCGAGTTTAATTATGTGCAAATAACCTCTCTTAAATTACAGTAATGATTTTAGTTGTCCACTTCAATCGTCAGGGCTAAACCAACCAACCGATTTTTTATTTTTAAAAAATAAATTCTATAAGGTATTGTCACTACTAAAATAGAAACAGTGGTTTTCTCAACCGTAAATTAATAGAAAATTTGTATCATAAAATATAACTATTCTATTTATTTGTCATTGAACTAGGTCATTGAAAAAAATACGGTGGAAAAAAATTCGCTGAAATACTAAAAAGCTTTCTAATTTTTCGTATGAAAATATTACTATTTTCTTCTTATTAATTCATCAATTAAAATATTTATGAAAATAACCATCAAATATTTTTTAACGAGAAATTTGAAAAATAGTGATTTGTACTTGTCAGTTGTCCCACGTATGGCAAGTTGATGTCTTGGCTTAAAAACTTTTGCCTACCTCTTGTTAGGTGACTTAATTCTATTTTTAAATATTAATCGAATTAATTTATAATCTTTGAGAAAATAATAGATTGACGTGCCGTCGCGCCAAGAGAAATGAGAATTAATTCACCTTCTTTTAGAATGTTTTTTCATTTCATTGTGATTTTTATAATCTTCGAGAAATTTTTAGAAAGTGCTTTACACTAGCTTTCCAACTCCATTTTTATAGATTTCAAATAAAGTGTTACTATATTCTCTCTTTAGCAAGAAAAAAAAAAGTTATAATTAAATATAACTTTATTTTCGACTTTAATTTTATAAATTTTAAATAAAACGAAAAATATTTGAATTCTATTGTCATGAAAGGCCTACTAAAACAAGTTTGTTGTTGTAACATCAACTAGAAAGAGCTAGAATTAGAAAGAGTGATTTTTTGGAAATAATGAAAATCTGGAAATTTGACAAAGTTAAGTTAAGAATGAGTTTTGGGTACACTTCAAACGACCATAACCCCTAGCTCAGGATGAGTTAGGTGTGCCACAAGATACCGTAGAAAATATCTTTGAATTATCTTTCCAATGCCGCCGAGTTTGCTCAGTTTTGAGTTCATATGAGTGAGATATGCCCATTTGAAGTTGGGTTGTCTAGATAAGGAAAGTCAAAACCGGATTTTTGAAGGGCAATATGGTCTTTTCACCACCCAATTAATTAATTTCATTTTCGCTAATTAAGTTGGGGTCTAAACTGATTGGATTCAGTTTATGCTTTTGAAAAACAAGTTAGGGTTTTGAGAGAAGAGAAAAGAAGAGAAGAAGAAGCAAGGAATCACCAAGTTCTTGAAGAATTGCTTATGGATTTCGTCAAGGGGTGATCCCTAGGAGGTATGTGAGATCACATAGCGTTGGGTTAGTTCACCCACGCGCCAATCATGATTTATTTTAGCGAATTTAGATTCTTAAAGGTTAGAAATTGAGTTCTTGATGGATTTGTTTGAAGTTTTATTAGGTTTTTGATTTTTGGAGTTGTTGAGAAGTTCTTGATTTTGATTCATGAAATTAGGTGTCGTTTTAAGTAGATTCTTGCATATTTTGATTATGTAGTCGAATCTAAGTGTTTGGGGAAAGACCCAATTGAGTTTAGAGGGTTTAGAGTTGAAAAACAAGCAAGAAAAATCGTCAAACACCTGAGCAGAGGGGTGGGGCACTGCGCCACTCAGAGCGCCCCACAAAGTTCTCTGAAATTTTGATCCTGGGGCGTCACGCCAGCCAGCGCACCCCAACTTCAATTCTGAAGTTTGGGTCTGGTGTTCCGCGCCAGGGATGCCAAGTCTTCTACTTCTTCTCATTTCTTTCCGTACTAGTTCCCTAGAAACGTACCTATGTTTCTAGTTGAATTCTACACTTTAAGGTACGTCTTAAAAACATGAAATCATCCATAACATGAGATCATGAACCTTGAATCCATAATTCATTTCAAGGAAAGTTAAGAGTCAAGTCAAGAGAAGTTCTTAGAGTCTTCCAAAAGTCTTTTACAAACGTTTCAACTTTGTTTTAAGACTTAAGTTGAGTAAAGAGTAAAGATTGAAGTTCATTTCTTCAAAGAGTATATGGGGACTATGTATTCTCAAAGAGTTTAAAATGTTTTCACATTTAAATAAGAAAGGAAATTGAGATTTCCAAAGAACATTTGAGCTAGTTTTCAGAAAAAAGTAATTGCATTCACAATTAAGCAAGAGAGGAAACTTTGTTTTCTAAGACAACCTTTAAGCTAAGTTTTGAGCAATTATCTCAAACCACAGAAAGAAATATGTTTTTAAACATAAGAGCTAGTAATATATTTTGGGAGTAGTACTGAACACCGATATGAGGGAGAGTTCAGACAACTCCCTGCCCCCATAAACTATGTAGCCATCATGGGTAAAAAAGGGTCATACTTTTTTAGATGATTCCTTAGTGTTTTTTAGCATAGACTAGTGGATCCACTTAGTAATAAGGTTCTATACCCTCGGCAAGGTATAGGACGACCCTGGCAGCATGAGGCAAAACGTTGTATCATCACAATAGCTCTTAAGTGATGGTTGTCGGTTAGAGAAAATCCCACAACAATATTTTGTATTTTTATATACATTTCAGAGTTTATATTGTATCTTTCTATACATACAGAGTCACTATTGTATTTCTAAATTCACAGAGTTGTTATCCATGTTTTAAAAAATATTTTTTTATATTGCACTTGTTTATTATTGCTTTTATATTGAAATGAGTTCAGTTGAGACCAGGTTTGTTCTTTAGTTCCTTTCAAGCGTATGTCTTATTTTAGAATTTCCCTTGCATACTCGTACATTCAATGTATTGATGTCATTTTAATGATACAGATACAGGTAACCAGGATCAGCATCCAGCGCATTTTTTTGTTGAGCTCCAGAGTTGTTGGTGAGCCTCCTTGCTTCCGGATGATCCCTTTTATTGCTTTCAGTATTTAGTACATTAGGATGTCGTGGGTCTTGTCCCGACATCCATCTCAATTATTAGAGGCTTAATAGATAGTCAGTCAATTAGTTCATTTGTCACTACTTTATTATTGGCTTATGTTTTGAGACTTGAGTAGCCATCTTGGCTAGTTTGAATTTTTTTTTAAAGACATTCTAAGTTTATTTCATAAGTTCATTATTTAAGACTATTTCTTGTGTTTAAGTTTTCCGTTGAGTAAGTAAGTCAGGCAAAGGGTTCTCTTGGAACCATCAATGATTCTCGAGTGCCAGTTCCTTCCAGGGTGTAGGCTCGAAATGTGACAGTTATGATCATCTAATAATGATAGAAGACAATAATCAAGAAAGACGGCAATATGAATTTGATGCAATGGTAAAACTACTCTACTCTTAATAAGAGTAGTGCATGACCCTAATATTGTTGGACCTTCGATGCGGACATGAGACTTCGAGTGAGGAAAAAAAATATTTAAGAATGAAGGCTTTGATGATATTCTTATTTAATTTTGTTAATTGCTCAGCCGCAATATGCTGTGGGCACAACCGTTCTTTTAAAATAAAAAGTATTGTGGTTGATATAATCATGACACATTTAATTGCTATATTAACTGCAGCATTAGCTAAGTAATTCAGCAAATCATAATGACTCTCTATTTCACTTTTTCATTATTTTATTATTATTTCTATTATTTTGTAATCAACATATTATTTTTCATAGAAGGCCATGAATTAAATCTCTAATATTCGTAATTCTTTTTAAATGTAATATAATATTTTAATTCTAAATTAATAATATTTCAATACTTTTATGAGGTAATAAGACGTCCGCAAAGTTAAAGTGTTTTTTTGAAAATTTGAGACAACTTCAGTGGTGACTTTATGTCTTTTCTCGAAAAAACAATAAATTTAATTATTTTTAAAAAAATTAGACATATCTATTAAACATGTCATTTATATTATTTTTTAAAATTACTAATTTCACTTATAGTGAACGATGAGGGCATGTTAGTTTTAAAATTTATGTTATTGATTAATGCATAAAAGTTAAAATTATGTGAGTTAATGAGTTGGAAGCCAAGACAAATAGATTCCACTTCACAGGTACCGGTCACCTCGCGTGAAGGCTCGCTCAAAATACGTACCAAACTTTTATTAGAAAGGAACATAACAAAGAGGAGTGCTCCACTCCGAAAGAGAAGGAACGGAAAGAGTAGGTGGCATCTCTCATCGTCTTCATAGAATTTCTTCATCTGAATGAGCGAAAAAAGATAGCCGGACACTCTTTGTTTCGGGATCAGGAGTCCTTTGGGGTCAAAAGTTCAAATTCATACTTCCAAATGAAAGATAAATAAACGCATACTTGCTAAGTTTTCATGTTACATTTCAACGTGTACATAAAGATATAAGACATTCTCCGTGAAATAACTTATAATGCAAAAGTAAGAAAAGATTACTCTTAGCATTATATCAACTGTCAACATTGTCTAAGTTTATAATCGTTAGCCCCTTAACCTTACTAATCCAACAAGCATTTTAGCAATCTCCTTTTTGGTGAAGTATCTTATGAATTATGATTATACTGTTTGAACATCTTGTTGGACACGGTCGATCAATTTTTATGGGCTGAATGAAGCACTCGTACTCCCTAGTGACTACGAAATGGGCTTCTTCATTTGACGGAAAGGGGTCCATTTGGACTTCTATTCCCTTCCTTTTTTGTGTTGGTCTTTAATTGTAACAAGTATAAAGATTTCAAAAATCGTTAAAGACTAAAAATATAATCAGGTAAAATAACTATAATTTATTTAATTACAATTCGTAGCTATATGTTTAAAAGGGAGAGAGATGAACGAGATTGAGAGAGGCGAGCAACAAGAGAGGGCAGAGAAAGGAGTGAGACAAATTATATTTGTATATCTACAACATAATTGTATATGTATAATTATTATGTAAATATATCAATGAATCTAATTGTATCAAGTTCTAATATTTGTATAATTTTGTGAAGAGAAAAGAGTCTCTATTGGGATATAGGAATAAGTATTTGAATTGGGAAGTGAAGAACAAATTAAAAGTGCGAAAACCAAATTTAGCAAAGGTATGAAGAGAGAAGAGAAACGGCAAAAGCTCCATGAAGGGCTCTTTAGGATGCTCTATCCTCCTCCACCATCACCTCCTTCCCAAGTAATTAATTTTCTCCATCTTTACTCTTTTCTTTTTTTTCATACTAGTTGACTCTAGTATTACAATTGTAGGAAGAAAACAGTGACGACGAACCATTTGACATTCTCGAACAAGGCGATCCAATTCCAGGTTTTCTTGCTAACATGAGTATAATTTTGATTGGCAAATGTATTTGAAGTAATTGGGTATTATGTGCAGATCAACTGGAAAAGGATAGTGGTTCTTCCTCCTCTGGCAACCAGGAGGAGACTGATCATGGGCCTGAGAAGCTCACAAGGGCACAGAGGAAGAAGATTCGACGGAAGAAACTTAAGGAAGCCTCCTCACGCCGCCAGAATATAATAGGGCCGTTGTTGCCTACTGAAGAGATTGATCGTGAGGATGTAAATGTGAGTACGCCACCACAAGGTGTTCGACAAAATGCCAATGAGACAGGTAGGCTTTGAGGAGTTAGATAAAAATAATCTCAATAGCTATAGTTTTCTTGTCTAGCTCCTTATATTTCACTTTGAATATAGTAACTTATATCTATTTGAAGCAGGGGTGGAGCCAGAGGGGTGCAAGCGGTCAATTGAACACCCCCTCCCCTTGGTTGAAAAATTACACAATGTAGAGAGGGAAAAAATGATTTTTTTGCATATATATGAAAGTAGTTGAATCTCCTTGACAGGAGAACATTTTTTTTGAATTCCTGGCTCTGCCACTAAATGGAAGTGGAAATAAAATTTTACACCTGTTAGTGTACTTTAACCGTCTATGTATAGAACTTTTAGCTAGTGAAGTGCAGCAATAATTGTGGTTGTCCATTGTTCAGATGATGCAGATTCTTGCTTGAAACAAAACAAACAAAAACAAAGAAGAATGGCTAAACGGTTGGTTGGTGGCACCTCAAAGTCAACTGGGGATGGCAACAAGACTTGAAAGCTCCATTTCTTTTGCCGAGGGATAAGAAAACTTGATTGACTGCTTAAAGAAGGGTCATTGCAAAGCGAAAATTTTGAAATCGGATTTGATACAACTGCTGACAAAAATTTTAAGAGGTTGTGTTATTTTTTCATAACTCTGAGGCATGTTTTTTTTTTTTTTTTTGAACTGTGTGTTCATGTTTAGGATACTTATATATAGTTGCAAATGTTCGCTTAATAGTAGTTAATTTAATGATTTGTTATCTTCTAGTACTGTAATTAACTTATATTCATATTATTTTGATGACATATAGCTTAATGAATGTTGGAGAAATCTTGTTTTAAGAATTTTCAGAGTTTGAAGACAACATGTGTGTGGTCAGATACTCAATGAAGCGGATTGAGAATCACGTGGCCTCAGGTTCAAAATGTTATTGGAGGCAAAAACATTAGAAGGACGGGAAACAGAAAAGAAGCATGGATTTCAATATTTGTAAGTATGAAAACGTTGTTAGTCGAACTAATAATTTTACTCCATAAAGAAGGTTGGGAACTTCTGATCCGCTGATCATGAAAACTTATCATGGATTACATTATGCACTCTTAGTTTGGGCTATTGGGCATTTATCTGGGCTGTGAATTGTGATTGAAGAACCTTGTCCAGACACAATTCGCCCCGCCTGTAAATGGGACAGTTTGTTTGGTGGGTGTAAACGGAAAGCCACTCGTAAGATTTGTGAGGATTGATCTCCACTGTTCCTTATCTGGTTTTAGGATTTCTATCTACTGTCCGCTATCTTCATCGGAAACCCATCAGTGGTGGAGTCAGAATTTTTTCATTGAAGGGGTTTAAAATATGAAAAGGTAGACATACAAAGAAGTCAAAGGGGCCTCAACATCAGGTTTGGATGAACCATGGGCCCTTACTAGCTCCACTTGTGGCTTTAGCTAATCCAAATTCGACCGCGTGAGGTTCATTTAAAGGAGAAACATATCGTAATAGGATTTTTTCCATCTGTAGGACTCAAAATAAAATCTTCTAATTAAGAATGAAGGGATTTTATTCATCATCACAACCCTCACTGGTTCCTTATCTTTCCACCAAAGGAGCAGCTGCCTACTGAAAGTATTAATTTCTCTTAAATGCTTCTCACACTAGTTCACAACTTAATTTCAATATTACTAAACTTGTATTTAAAAATATCGAAATTAAACTTTGATGCCCAAACAGGCCAAAATTGTGATTTTCGAATAAATGCTTGCATATATTTATTTTTTTATCACAAAATCATATTAAGTGATAAAGATAACTATTTTTGGATAGTTGATAAGCAGTTCCACAAGAGAGGAAGTCAACTCCAGGAATTAAGGATCTTAGATTAGCGTAAGGTATGGCGTAAACTGCTGAGGCAGATCCTTTTCTTGTTATTTTGTACTAAGAGGTGGGGTGTGCACCCATTTAAGATTGTTTTTCTTCTTATCCCCAAAAATCAATGCTCTATTACTTATCATTAGTCAATAATATTAACATATTGTTCCTACTATCGCTAGCCGCCACAAGAAAAGTTGCACCGTATTAAGGTAATATATGCACTATTGCTCTTGTGGAAAGTGGAAACTACCACTTTTTCAAATTATCAAGAAAAATTGTCAACAATAAGGAGCAAAATTATAGGTAAAAATAGTGATAATAATAACATATTATAGTAGTAATAAAGAAAAAACACAAAACAGGGGGGGGGGGGGGGGGGNGGGGATACAATTGCTTGGTCTGTTCAAAGGATTATATCTAGAAAAGGAAAAAGTATGAATATTGTAATTTGTACAAATGTTTTAGAAGTGAAAAAATGTCCATCACTCAATAGATTAATAATTGAGATGAGTCTGAATATGAGAGTCTCCTAAATATGATATCATAATAAGTAGTCTAGCTCAACACTAAAATTCATTTTCACTGCCTATCACATAAAACGACTCAATAATTATAGCGGTATTAAAGTACCGTGAAAAAATATTGTTCACAAGATTTTCGCTTGTATGATTGAGTTACTCACACAATCTTTTACTTATATGCAACAACATATTCGAAAATCACAAGAAAAATATTTCTTAAAAAAAGATTGGCGTGAGAATCAAGTCTCCTTCCTCAATTTGCTCAACCCAAAGTCATAAAATGGAAGAATTTAGAAACTATATTACTAAAATTCCTCTTCCCCGTACAAATTCATGTTGCACATGGAAACAGTCTCAGCAGTTCACAAATCTCAACCCCTAGATAGATTAAAAACTCCTACTTATCCTCTTGGCATTAAAAATCTTCTTATTCAATCAGTCCCTGCCCATTTTGTCAATTTTTATTTTTTTTATAAGCAAAGCAAATGAGGGAATTAATTACAGATCTTAGCTTCCTTATGAGATGCTAGGCCCAACTTTATTATATTACTAAATATTATTCCTTCTCTTTGATTCTGCCATATTTTTATTTTCAGTAACTTTCCTTACCCAACCCCCTAAATTAAATGACCAGTCAGATTCATCCAGCTCACTAATATACTTACAATACTACCTCCATATTGTTATTTCTTCTACTACTAGTCATACATTAAATTTCACAAAGCATTTAAAGCACACATTGCATTCCTTGTGACTTTGAGACTTTCTCACTCTCTCACTCACATACCATATTTTCAGTATCTTTCTTTTTCATTTACACGGGCCATGGCCCATAACGTGTTTCGGGCCAAACAGCAATCGTCTTCTCCGAGAGACAAATCTCTGTTCGCGGCGGCCATAGTTGCGGTTTTACTTGTCTGTGCTATTTGGTCATTTACTGATCCTTTGCCTAATTTATCAGGTTTGTTATACAGTCAGAGTATTAGTTCACCGGATTATTGCCCACCGGGACGAGAAGCGGTTGACCGGAGTTCCGACCCGCCGGAGAAAACATTCTACGATGAACCGGAACTCAGTTACACTATTAACAAACCAATCAAAAATTGGGACGAAAAGAGAGTTCAGTGGCTGAAGCTTCATCCTTCGTTCGCCGCCGGAAGAGTTAACCGTGTGCTCCTCCTCTCAGGATCACAGCCCACTCCATGCAAAAACCCTAGAGGTGATCATTTACTCTTAAGGTTTTTCAAAAACAAAGTTGATTACTGTAGAATCCATGGCTACGATATTTTCTACGGAAACACGTTTTTTCACCCTAAAATGCGTTCTTATTGGGCCAAAATACCGCTTGTTCGGGCCGCCATGCTGGCTCATCCTGAATCCGAGTGGATTCTATGGATTGATTCAGATGCAATTTTCACTGATATGGATTTCAAAATTCCATTACACAAATACAATGACTACAATTTCATCGTCCATGGCTGGCCTGATTTGATTTTTAAGAAGAAAAGCTGGGTCGCTATAAATGCTGGGATTTTTCTTATCCGAAACTGTCAATGGTCTATGGATTTCTTAGATGTTTGGGCTAATATGGGCCCGAAAAGCCCAGAATACAAGCAATGGGGCAAAATCTTACGGACAACTTTCAAGGACAAAACGTTCCCGGAGTCCGACGACCAATCAGCACTGAGCTATTTAATACTGAAAGGAGAAAGAAAATGGCGGAGCAAAATTCACGCAATCACTGATTACTCTCTACACGGCTACTGGCTAGGAATAGTAAACAGATTTGACAAAATAACAGAGAATTACACGAAGATAGAGAGAGATGTACCGAAGTTACGGAGGAGACACGCGGAGGCGGTGAGCGACAGCTACGCGGCGGCGAGGGAGCCGTTGTTGGCGGAGGGCGCTGACGGAAAGGGCGGATGGAGGCGGCCGTTTATCACGCACTTCACGGGGTGTCAGCCATGTAGTGGGGACCACGCGGCGGAGTATGTGGGTGATTCATGTTGGGTGGGAATGGAACGAGCGTTGAACTTTGCGGATAATCAGGTGCTACGTAACTTCGGATTCATGCATGATGATATCAAAAGTAATTCCCCTGTCTCTCCGTTAAATTTCGATTTTCCAGCTGAAGACAGTGAAGAATTCGTGTGAAAAAAAACGAATAACCTCATGTTTTTACTGTAGCATTAAAATGAGGTTACTTAGACACAAGTCCTGTGAAATTGGATGTTTTTTTAATTCAGTATCAATGTATTTGATAGTTATTGTAATAGTAAACAAAGTTTTATAATCCCATACAGAAAAACAATGGGATAAGTTGTCAGTCACTGTGGAGTTTTTTTACCATTCATTTTCTTTTTTCATGGTAATTGTCATTTTTAATGTAATGATAAAGCTCTTGTACATTCTACCCTCTTCAAACCTCATTTGTGAAATTCCAATTGTTATGTTGTGGTTGATGATGTAAAATAGAAGTGTCTTAATCCGTCTTTATAAGACAACCAATAATTCAAAAGGCAAAAGTCCTCTCATATTTTAAGAATTTATGGACAGTGCTTTCTGGGTCATCATTCAACCTATGATTTTCCAGTTCCAAACGAAAGATGCATTTGACAAAAAATATAAAAAGAGTGGCTTGATTGACTGAGGATCGAGGAAGATAGGGTCATTATATTTATATAAATAGAAAAGAATTAGAAGATTAGCAGCTCCCCTTAATTAGTGGCGTGTTTCATTTTACAGATTTGTCAAAATTGTCACGCTAAAGTTGTGTGACATAACCTAGACCAAACTTCCACCAATCTTTAAAAGGAATTATTTTTTTCTAATTTGTTTGCTTGTATTTTGCTGTTTAACCCTAAATGATTTTCCCCTTTTTGAGTCCAACTTCACTCGTGCCTTTTCTGCCAATGTTTTTTAGTCATGTTACTCTCTCTAGATAACAACTGACCGAAACTAAAGGACCACAAATGTTTTGTTTCATTCAATCTTCAAAAAAGAATTTGATTATAGAGTTTTCAAGATATTAATCTTTTTGAAGTGCAATTGATCTTATAAGTAATTTGATTGAATAAATATCGTTTAAATTCATGGTCTATTATAACATAAAAAAGTTATTTTTAAAAAAGATACTTGTGCTTGAAGATTTGAGTTCAATTTTCTGTTTCTTATGAGTGGAAACTGGAAAAAGAAAAGGGAAGCCTGTGGTGTCCGCCAGAAATTTATTGACTGAGCGATCCACATTTACCCTTCCTTGGGAATGAAATTACGAGACTCAAAGTGGGTTGGGACTCCCAAAATGGGCTGCAAAAGTAAATAGGAGAATACCGACATACTTTTGAAGTATGAAGCAATAAAACTCTTTCTTCTTGAGCAGGTGAAATGCTTCACGGATATAAAACACAAACGCATAAAACAAGACAATTCATTCATATTGTTTTGAAAGCGATACATTTGAAAGAACCTAGACATATGTTTATAAAATAATGTCATTTGGACTTCATGAGTTTGATAAAACAAACTTAAATAAAATAGAAGAAATGTCCACTCCATAATTTGTGCAAATCAATCGGCTTGTTTGTTGTCTCTCTCTACAAAACTTGTTCTTTTGTCACAAGAGTGGGTTCAAATCTTTGACCAAGCCCAACTTTTAAAATTTGCATCAATCATCATATTTTCATTTGGATTCTCTCATATTCTATTGATTGCACATGAAGAGGACATAGTTGGGCCTTGTTCTGGCGAACTTTTACCCAAGTCCGATTTATAGAATTGGGCAACCCACTTTCACATCCCCAATGTGGCAGTTGGCTTGAAAATGCAGTGATTGGTAATACGAGAATTAGTAATATGAGGTTGTAATGTAGTTATTAGTAATTCAGAGATTATTCATCGTCCAATAATTTTTATATGACAAATTAGTATATAATGTATAGTTTAAGCAATTACTTATTTTTAAAAAAACTACAAGCTATTGTGAGAGTTAGTTATGTCATTTTAGATGTTAATTCATCTATTGTTAATACCACTCACTTTACCGCAAATAAAATAATACATTAATTTCATCATAACTTATATATGTATTATTTATGAAAAAATAAAAACTACCAACCAAATATCATATAACTTAATGTTGATTTAAATTACCTCAAAACAAGGTAATACAATTTTATGATGAATTTTAGGAAGAATTTAGGAAAAATTATCTAACTACACATCCTTTTTTACCTTATTTTCTATTATTCCTTACCATTTTAAAAAATTACAAAATCCCTCTTTTCTCTCAAATTCTCTTATTTTCAGATACATAATTTTCAATCTTCCAACTCCACTGTTTTCTCCATTTTTCATGCCTACAATCACTCCACTATATCACCAGTTACCTTCATTACTCCTTTATTTTGAAATTTAAATAGTTTTCTCTCTCTAGTTAATGATTTAAAGTTAATCAAGAGATAGTTCTTCATTTATTTTTTTCTTTCCAATTCTTTTTTATAGGAAAACACGAACAGTAGTCTCAATTTATTGACTATATATGTATCATATGTTTATTATGTATGTGCAGTACTATTTTATAACTAAATCATTGTTTTATCATATTCATAATTATTTTTTTTGTATATGATACATAGCTACGTCAAATTATATGGGCATGATACATAAATACTAATTTATACTACATGTATTGATCTCAAACCAAACAACTTATAAGCAACAATTACATGTTTAATGTATCCCGTAACAATACAATACTTATCCATTTAAACGAGATACATAAATAGTTAATGTATCATGCACTATTTTTTTTAGATATGATACGTAAATTCGAATTTATATTAAATGTATCAATTACATAGCAACTGCCACACGGTAATGTATCGATCTCAAATCTAACATCTTATGGGCAATAATTACTTATTTAATGTATCTAATATAAATACAATACTTATCAATTTAAACGAGATACATAAATAGTAATGTCTATGCACTAATTTTGTAGATATGATACGTAAATTCGAATTAATATTAAATGTATCAATTACATAGCAACTATCACATGGTAATGTATCGATCTCAAATCTAGCGTCTTATGAGCAACAATTTTTTTTTTTTAATGTTTCTAGTATAAATACAATACTTATCAATTTAAACAAAATACATAAATAGTAAAATGCTAAGTAGAAAAGATATTCATGATGTGTCTTCTTAAAAATTTTGACAATTTTGAATCAAAATTGAAAGGATGTTCAATAAGCTAGGAGAGAAAAAATTTGAATGTTAAATTTTTCAACAATTTTGAATCAAAATTAAAAGGATCTTCGATGGACCGGGAGAAGAAAGAATCTTGAATCTCAATTTTTTTGACAATCTTGAATCAAAATTGAAAGTATCTTCGATGAACTTGAAGATTCAAAAGGAAATCGTTTGTCCAACAACAATTCCATCACTTTTGTATCCTTTATAACTCATCTCGCTCACCCAAAATTTCGACAAAAGTTTTTGAATCAAATCTGAAAGGTTTCTTCGTTGAATGGGGGGAGCAATTTGAAATTTTGAATTTCTTCATTCTGTTAGGATTTTCCTATGTATGATTGAGAGTAAGAAGAAACACAAGCGTAATTTACGGGATTTAATAAATTTTCATATTTTATTCCCTTTTTAGCGCAACAAAAAGATTCTTCTTGTATTAGAATTAATGTATCCGGATGGTGACTTATGTATCCGGAAGGTACAAATTTTAAGGGATTATTGTAATTAGAAAAGGAGTGGGGATAAAATGTAATTTACTCTTTATATGAGATTTATGTAAGTTATACTTTTTTGAGCAACTTTCACATATAGCAAACATAAAAATCATATTTGTATGTTATAACTATAGTTTGCATAATTGCGCTCCATAGCAAATTTTATGTTTGTTATGGAGCTTTTGATTTGTATAATTCGCTAGATACATCCAATTTTATAAAAATTGTTCAGTTTTGTTTAAATTCATTTATACATTGTAATTTGTATAATAAGATCTGTATTTGTATAATTATAAGTGTACGGGACGAAAAAATATATATATTTATATTTGTATATACATTTTTCTCTCGCTTTATACAAACATTTTATACCGAAATGAATAAAATGGCTAATTGTATACCCAAAAGGACTAATTATATACCGAATCAGATGGCAAAAAAAATTGAATGTTTGCTGCGAATTACAAATAAAATAAACTATGATTATAACATTTAATTTGAATTAATAGTTTGTTATTTCATATAATTTTCCCTACTTTTTATGCGGAGATTATACCTCCTCCAACCCAAACCAAATGGCCCTTTAGTGGTTGGACAGGCCCGTTGTGCTACAAATGGGGTATATTGCATTATAAACCACAAAATAGAAATGCTAGTTATGGAACTTTTTAATAACTAGATTTGTTTAACGTACTGTTACCTTAATCATTTGCAAGAATATTTTTTTTGGTATTATTATCTCAGCTTGACATTTTAGCGTCATTTTTTTTTCTCTTGTAATTCTTTCTCATATAACTTCACTTTTTGAGTCGAGAATCTATGGAAAACCGTGTCTCATCTCCCACAAAGATAGTCAGATAGGACTAAAGTATGCGTACATATAACTAAAATTGTGTACTCGCAATTGTTACATATTGTTATTATTATTTACGTTTGCTTCATCACATATATTCCAATGTTTGATTAGAGCCATACTATTTCAAGCACATCGCTAGTAAGAAAATTGTGAGATTAGAGCAGTTATATGCCTTTATGTTTCAATAAAATAATGAGTCTGATTTTTCCTCAGATAATTTTGTCTATTTTATTTCATAACGTTTATGGTCCCCTCCCCCATTCTCCATTTCTTTAATTGGGTATTAGTCAAAATGTGGCTTTAAAGATGACCCATATCTTATAATCGTAACCAATAATTATCAATTAATAAATTTAATCATCCTAATCTAGTAGTATTACACAATAAAATTGGTCATCATGATTAAGCAGCTGGCGTTACGTTTCTGAGCATAATACCACATGCCACCTTGTGGATATGTTCTTACCAATACAAGTTGCTTTCAACCCTTATATTATTGCTCATTAATTATTTTTCTCACACGTGCCATATTGTACGGGGATTTAGTGGGATTTGAATTCTCGTCACTAGAGTGAAGGTGCGGACAACTCATCAACTATGCTACATCCGACCGACTATTGTGTTTAAATTCAGTTTTGAAAAAAAAAAAAAAAGATTCTGGTTACATTGATTTTAGATTCTGAGAAGGTGGAATGATAAATCACTTTTTGATGATGAGTGTTATTCAACCGTTGAATCATATCTCAACTAATTTTATATGAGGTTCTAAAGTACGTTAATTTAACTTGTGTCTAATCAAGTAGGATGTATTGCTTAGTGAAATGGAGGAAGTAGATATAAATTATACACACATCTTGTTTCTTATAGAGGGGATTCTTGATTGAAAGCATTTGTTGATTTGTCGTTTACACAGATTTATAATTATAATATGGAATAGTGAGTGGGGTTGTAATAATTTTGTTTCTTTGATTCTGAACACTATTATGATTTATGAATCAGAAGTGCAAACAGACAAATGACAATGCAAGTATTCTATCCAACGAACAACACATAACCATGCCGGATCTCACTAAAAGATTCGTTTTCCAGACACAAGGATTTCTCTATCTTCATTATTATAAAGGAAAAAACACGTTTTTCGTATCGTCCCTCTTGCTTTTGTTTTTTTAATTAGAAAAGAACATAAGACGAATACTTCACTAAATCAGAAAATTAAGTTAAGAAGAAAATATCACAATGTGTCCATTTCATGTGGACTCGGCTTAGGGCCTATAAAATCGAATCGAAAATTGAATCAAATAGCAAATCGAGTCAAAACGGAAAAAAAACTCGACTAGTGGTTTGGTTTGATTTGATTTGGTATTGGGAAAAAAAACACGATTATATTTGGGTTGATTTGGTTTTAACTAAAAAAAACTAACCCGACATTATATATATAATTTTAAAATTTTATTTTATACATAAAAATATTTACTTTTGATATATTTTTTAAATATTTCTTATACTTTTTCATTGTTTTTATCTTTTAATATAGTATTTCAAGTTTAAATTGGTCAGAATTCTGAATGGATCAATAAAGATTATGGTTCACAAATGTTGGTAATTATAATAAAGCTTAAATCAAAATCAAATTAATACTAATGCAAAAACAAAATCAATTCAACACTAAGAATGACAATAATATTGAATATTTGCTCTTTCGTTTTACATTTGTTTAGACAATTAAAATACATAATCTAATTTTAATTTCCTTTAATATTTAATTATTTAATTAATACTTATTAAACTTATTTTAGCATGATTTAGTACTTTTAAATTATGATCATTTTCATTATGACTTGTTAATTTGCAATATTTGTTTTACGCGATTTCATTATTATATTTTTTGTTGGATATTTTATTGTCATTAATCATATCATATTTTGCGTTATTTTCTTAACAAACACCTTAGATAGTTGTATTTTGATAGGACCAAAGAAATATTTGAAGTATAAGTAAATTATATGTTTGTATGAATACTTTATCAAAAAAACCGGAAAAAACTCAAGGTTGAAAAATACGAGTTTTATTGGTTTGATTTGATTTATAAATTTAAAAATTCGACACAGATGATTTGGTTTAATATTTAAAAAACCCAAACCAATCCGATCATGTACACCCGTAAGTCTCGGCTCTACCACGAAAAGGATTGTTGTGAAGCTGAGCATTTCCTCAAATGTGAGATACACCGTCCAAATTCAAATTAATCATATTCCAATACTGCTACCAAACAGGTAAACGAAAAAAAGGAGTCACTCTGATCGTAAACTCTTCAATCACAATGTGTTGATTTCATGAACAGATCCATGCTACAAAACACACTACTTCTAATTCTAAATGGAAAGACATGTGACAATGTCCTTTATCAATACAAGTTGCTTTCAACCGGTGCATTTTTGTCCTTCATGAACTTACACTCATTCTCTTATAGAGCAGTTCTTGTGTAAAATAAAAAATAATCTTCTGTCCTAACAATCTGAAAAAAAATTAAACTAATACACTGTTTTAAAAGTAAAAAATTCTTAAAGTGGTGACTATATATAAGTTAAAACTCCATATTACAACTAGGTCAATATTACAACATTGCATTTTGCACCATAAAAATACGAAAGCAAACTAGTACAAAATAAGTACATACATACAGTGTATACATAGAACTTATATAAAGAAAGAAGTATTAGGCAGGAAAGTTAAAAGGAACAGGAAAAACAGAGGAAGAATCAAGCAGATCCTTATGCATATACCCATACTTCCTCAACACCTGATTATCAGCAAAATTCAATGCCTTCTGCATAGCATCAAAGCAAGTTTCACCAGAATACATCTGATTATGATCTCCACTACATGGCTGACACCCTGTGAAATGTGTGATGAACGGTCTTCTCCAACTGTATCTACCATACCCAGCCTCCTTAAGGTGTTCTTCCCATACACTAGCATAACTCTCACTCACCCTCTCTGCGTGTCTTCTTCTTAACCTCCCTTCACTTTTCTCTATTGCTAAATACTTGTCGGTGATGTTATCATACGTTCCGACGATTTCAACCCAATACCCCTCGAAGTAATATCCGCCTTCGACGTATATTTTATTACCCCATTTTTCCTTTTCCTTCAACAGTAGATATGCTAGACCTGATTGGTCATCGGATTCCTGGAATATCTTGTCTTTAAAAGTTGTACGTAAGATTTCACCCCATTTATCGTACTCCGGTGACTGTGGCCCCATTTTGGCCCAAGCTTCCATTAAGTCCATGGACCATTGACAGTTCCGAATCAAGAAAACTCCGGCATTGATGCTTGTCCAGCTTTGTTGCTCGTATAATAACTTTTCCCAACCATGAACAACGAAATTATGGTCTTTGTAACGATCCAATGGAAGTTTGAAGTCCATGTCGGTGAAGGCAGCATCTGAATCGACCCACCAGATCCACTCAGTTTCAGGATGAGCTATCATGGCAGCTTTAATCGCCGGCATTTTTGCCCAAAATGACCACATCTTAGGCTGAAGTAAAATGTTATTGTAAAAAATATCGTACCCGTGGATTCTGCAGTAGTCTACTTTGTTCTTGAAGAACCTCAGCAGCAAATGGTCGCCTATTGGGTTCTTACACGGCGTCGACTGTGAACCGGAAACCATCAGAATCCGTTCCTCTGCTCCGGGGATGAATGAGGGGTGCAAATTCAGCCATTGCCTTCGTTTCTCGTCCCACTTCTTAATCGGCTTCTCCATAGTGTAACTCAAATCCGGGTCGTCATAGAAAGTCGGGTCGGGGGGGTCGTACCGTAAATTGAAGCCTAATGAAACCGGGTCTACCGGAGTTTTCAAGGCGGAGTTCTGGTCGGCGGAAGTGGTTAAAAAACTGGGGTCGGCATTTGGACTAGTGCTCATAAAGGACCAAAAGGCCCAGACCACTAGCAAAGCCACAATACTTGCACCAGCAAAGAGAAATCCATCAGAGAAAATAGAAGAAATTTTACTTCTACAATTTTGCTTAGCCATTAATGTGTAAGATGTATGAGTTTGGGGCAACTGAGGCGTTACCATTTTATGAGGGAGTGCATACGTTACCCAGGCAAGCTGGCTTTTCGTCTAGTAGCAATAAGAAAGTTGTCACCATCTACTGGACATTGTGTCCAGCTTTGGTTGTGTGTGTTTAAGATAGTTAGAAGAGCAATTTTGGCAGTAACTAAGAAAGCTAGCATACAAATTCCGTTTTAATGTAGATAGGAAAATGTGAATTTGGTGACGATAGAAAAGTAGATATGAAGATGAGTGTCGGTGAAGTGTAGTGACTAGAAACAATGGCTGAAGCAAGTGTTTATCACCTCACTAAACTTGCTGTTTTGTGGTGCCATTGACTGGACCTCAGTCGGTTTGGTGCGCCTTTTAATGGGGTTTTCTTCCTTTTGGGGCCCAAATATTGGCTTTATGTGGTGTTTCTGTTGTTTGAGGTGTGCTAAAAAGAGGTGACACGTGGAAAATGTACCGACACTTTAGGTTTTTTTTGATTAATTATTAATTAAATTGCATTAATATGGAACGGGGATGATGCTCGATACTTCTGGGGGTAATGGAAAGTTTCCCGTTAATTCCGAGTAATTGTCGGCTTTTATCGCAAATCAGGTCTACTTACTACTTTTGATTCCAACTTTAATCACTTTTTTCCAACAGTAATGATGTTAATAGCCACATTAGGGAAGAACATCTTTTCCACCATAGATTGAGTCTGGTGTTTTAACCATTTCATTTTACCGTTTCATTATAATAGATTTCACTTGAGCTGGCTGAGTGTTAAAAGTAAAGATAATATCTTAGTACATTTTATTATTTTCAAACTTTACTTGATATATTATGTTGTTTATTTCTAAAAGTATTTTTTTAAATGACTTTTTAGAAAAGTGCATTTGAAAAAAAACAATATATATTTGACTAATTCATTTGAAAAGTGTTTTTTGATAAATAAATTATGTTTGACTAATTTTAAAAAATATATATTTTTGAGAGTAAAGTTACGAAAAATGATGAGTATCAATATTTTTTTTAAAATGCTTTTAAGAGTAAAGTTACCAAACAATTGATTTTTTTTTAACAAAAAAGTATTTTTGACCTCCCAACGACAATACCAAACAGGGTTCTAAAATTGGTTTGAATTTGTTTTTACTTCCACCTAGTGATTTTGATATTAAATTGGCTTTGATTAATTAATCTAAATAGACTATAATCCTCTAGTTGAATCTCACATAGGAACGTGACAGAAGCATATCGATCCTCTTTTATTAGTTCCTAAAACCCTAACCTTTAACTTCTTCAACCGTGAAATTCACATCCTTTCACCTACAATACCACCAACCACCTCTTATCTCTCACTCTATCAAAATGTTTAATTGTAAAACAAAAATCAATATTATTTGATTTTATTTTTTTAGCTTCTTTTACGAGCCTCATCTGTATTAATGTGTTTCAAGTCCAAATAAACTAAGAGAGTTTAGTGGATTGACAAAAAAACTTACTACTTCACGGTGAATTTCAATGATGTTCACATTAACTAGCTTTGATTTTGTGGTATAAACATTGTTATTATTCGATTACCTTCATGTACATTAAGCAAATTATAAAAAGACTTGCCAAAAAAATAAGTGATTAACATGGGTGACGATGTTGTGTAACTCAGCGAAAACTATGTACTCCATGTTGCAAATATGTCCAAAGGGTGAGGAGGGTAAATTAAATATATAGATGTTTGTATAAGTGAACTTTTTGATAACTTATACTATCGTAAAAATTAATTTATAAAATATGTATCGATAAGTTAGTTGATTAACATTTATATATTCAAAATAACTTTCCTACCTATAATTGGGAAAGTGGAAAAGTATGTCGCATATTCATTAAGATATAATCGGGCTTTAATATGAGTATAGAAAATTAAGTGAAAAAGGAAAAAAAAAAAATCCCATTTATAATTGTATCAGCTAAAAATAAGTACTACTCCATTAATACTCTGTAGATCTTTGTTTCGATAGGAGAGGAAACTCAAGGCCTACATATTTATTTCCGGCTTCCCTTTAATTTTCCATGTGACTTCTTATGTTGTGTCAGAAATTCCTCCCACATCTTTTTCATCTTCTTCAATTCATTTTTTTCAAAATTTTGTTCATCCAAATTAAAGTACTAATTTCGGGTATTCTGTTATTTCTATATCCAGAGAATTGAATGACCAGTTTTGTAATTTCGAAGGCATATATATTTGAGGCTAAGCCTTTCCTTTTATTCTTTGTTGTTTTAACGTAACAATGGTAAAATACCTTACCTTTTGTTGCTTCATATCTTAAAGAAAATGATGTATGTACATGTAGCTGCTTGTTTGCTTAAATAAGGTCTTAGGCACATAATTTAGTTTGACGCAAAAGGCATAGTTGAGGAGATGTGATTTTTTGTAACTTTTTAAATATTTTATTATTATTATTTTAATAAAGAAAAAATTATTTATATATATAAGAGATTCAATTGGATATGAATTTCTTTTCCATTAGAAAAAAAAATTAATTTGTTATATGTTGGACTGATTATTTGAAAGAAATTTTGAATAGTTGTAAAGTGATTTTTGACCAATTATATAAGTAAATATTCTCCACCCACAATTTCTCTCTTTTTGAAAAATAAATAAATTAAATGCATACGCAAACATGAATAATACTTTTCTTTTGATTAATTTTAGCTAGAGTTGGTTCATCACGTGGTAGTGCGTGAGGTGTTAGATCGTTTTTATTTGACTAAAAATAAATTTTCTTTGGCAAAAATTATCTCTAATAATTGAATAGCCGAAATATTCTCCAAAATCTTTTATATGTAAAAATGAAAATTTCTTGTAACAAGATACATAAAACTAAAACTAAGCTTATAAAAGATTACAAAATAAAATTTCTCCCTTCCCTTTCCTTTGTGATTTTCGTTAAGGTATTTCTTGGCAGAAAATTTAATTTGACAATTTAAATATCCAAGAGAACATAGTCATCAAGCTCTCGTAGCTCAGTTGGTTAGAGCACCCGTTTAGTAAGCGGGAGGTCTTGAGTTCGACTCTCAACGAGAGCAAAGCAAAACAATTTTTTAGTGATCAGATTTGCTAAAATAAGGTACGTAAAACGCAACTCCTTTTTAACTCTTTTTTTTTTAAGATACTTAAATACAGATTATACCAACAAACATAATACACTAGTACATATTGAGCCTGATCATATACTATATTAGAGAATCAATCTTTCTAAATGTTACATTTATTAACGAAGATAATTCAGGCCCTTTTTTGTAAACCATTCTGGGCAAACGAAACATCTTCTCTACGTTTACATACAATTGAACTAAGGATTCTGACTGACTTTTCAGTTCTTGAGTGGTTCTTAGCACCCTTGCAGGTCCCGCCACCTCAGATAAACCAATCCAGCCTGGTAATGAGTATAAGCCCCTGCCACCACGAGTACATGAAATAGTTGGTGGCTGTGGCCAGCAATGTCAAACTTCCCAGGCATCCATCTTTCTGGAACTCTCATGGCATATATCAGCGCTCCAATGCCGTAAAATATGCCCATCAAAAGTTCATATCCAGTCGTATGATGCGCCTCAGGTTGGTGCCAAAACAAAACCAGCTTGTGTAGAATAGGTACCGCACCTGACAGGCCCATTCCGAAAAATAGAGATGCTCGAATAACTCGATATTCTGGAGTCTGGAACACAGGAAGTAGGGAACCCAAGATTGTGCCAATTCCCAGGAGGGTAATAAATCCCAGATACAAATTGCAAAAGAAGGGGTAACACATGAAGGAATAATAGACCGGAGGGTAAAATGAAGTTGATATCAGGGCAGCGATACCGGCATAGTCGAACCTCAGCATGATGTATGATAAACGCTCTGAATGGCAAGAAAGTAAATGACATGTGCTGCTTGCTAACAAACAAAGCATTGCCCCACCAAGGAAGGCATAGAATGGCCAGCGCGTTATTGGTCTCACCAGCAATGGTGCTAATATATTTGCCACATCTTCCTTTACACTCCGCTGCAAAAATTGAACAACAGTGAAATATCAGTTTACTAAGAGGCAGCCTAAGAGTAGCTAGTTCATATGCTATGGCTTAGTGGAAAGAACCACATTAGACTTAACAGTATTACTACTTAACTATGTCAATTATAATAATAAAAGAATTACTACATTACTATGTTTTCAGTTATGATGAGGTCATTTACCTTCCTGTAATATGAAAAATGAGTGGGGTAGCAACCAGCCCAGCCCCATAAGAAAAAAATAAATAAATTATAAATACCACAAACACATCCCCAGAAAGAGTAGAAGTAAACCTCAAACCAAAGACAATCTTATCGATAATTATCAGAGCAAGGAAAACTTTAGATTTACATTTTACAGGGTGAAGTATTAAAAGCAGTAATATTATTTGGAAGAATTCTTATATTTAAGCATCAGTAGTAACTCCAACTTTCTAACAGCTTCATGTCCTCTTTTTCTTTCTTTTTCTAAGGATACATAACAGGTCCATGAGATACACACCCCATAATGGACTTGTGAATTCCTAGCCAAGCAAATTCATCTTGATGGCATTTATTACAGATCGAATAGGTATCACAATAAGATGAAATCGAACTAAACAAGCAATACAATGTGTCTGAATAGTTATGGTTATCACTCATACATGTGCAGCCTAAGAAGACAGTAACCAGTAGTTGAATAAGGCATTCTTACCAGTACACAGACATCTGTATGGTTGCTGTGGGAAAATCGCTCAGGCAGGCAGTTGTTCAGGAGGTCAATAATATGCCAATTAGAGGGGGAACGTAGCAAACCATCTCGAAGTTTGTGCAAATCAGGCATATGCGGCAAAGAAGGAAGACAAGTTAAAAGTTCTGCTTGTAATTTGTGCAAATCAGCCTTCCTCAGCACATCAGGCAGATTTTGTAAGGAATGTAAATCTACAACCTTGGGAACTTTGGTTGCAGTATAAATGGTCAGCGCAAGGAAGAGGAAGAACCCTATCAAATGCCTATAACAAGTAGGAAAATCAAGATCCTGTTCAGTAATCTTTTATAGCTTCTTTTTCTCAATCAGAATGTCAGGATCAGGATAACATAGACAGAACATTTAGCAAAGCAATGAACCAATAACATAAAGGAACCAGCAATAACATGAAATAAGATCTGAAGGTAGTATATTTGTTCACGTGCTACGACAGCAGTTGCCGCTTCAGTAAAGGTTTAGTAAGGAAATTCAAAGAGTAAAACCAAGTGGTCAGCCTAGTACCTAAACACCTTCTAAGGCACAATCATAGAATGCATAGTTTACTATTTGATTATGACTTACCTAGTATTTCTCATTATTTTCTCAAGGATGCAAGTTATTTCTTAATTTTGTGGCAATTGCATAGATCAGTTTTCCTGAGCCAGAAAAGCATTCTTATCCTTGGTCAGATCGCGCGGTAGCACTCATAAAACACTTGATGTAATTATCATCAAATTTCTATTAATCATAGTAATCGATCCAATAACCCTTTCAAACAAAGAACAATAAATGGTACATTTTCAGCCTGTAAAGATCCTCATCTTAAGACAGCAGCTAAATGACTGATTGACCCTCTTTGCAACAAAACTTGAAGGACCTTAGACTGCAGAGTGGCTAATACTGCCCTCAACAATGAAAGTTAAAAGAACTTTGAGTCCAAAATTCAATTAATCCAAACCTCTATAAGGAAAAAAGTTATCGCAGAGCATAGCATCCTTTCTAATCTATAGTACCATAAAATCAAGCCAATTAAACAAAGAAGGTAACAGAAAGAAAAGAATCAAGTCGAACTTTACTCTATGAAAAATGAAAGCAGAGTAATAAGAGGATTGTTAAAAGTGAAGAACGGTAACTCTTACGTCCAAACATTTAGGGTCTCATTGTGAATTGTGAAGATGCTGAGCAATGCTTGCTTCAATGGCCATTCGGCCCTGTAATGACCCAGAATGTATTCGTTGTCTTTCAAATACCCAGGCAATGAATGATACTCCACAAGCTGGTACTTCACTTTCTTCCATAATCTCTTTCCTTTCCCTTCCTTGGAAGGAGACAATAATTGATTATCCTCATTACCAGTCAATTTCTCTTTGCCCTTATCCATCTTCACATTCAATTCGTTATCTGTCAACACAAAATCCTGATTAAGGTGAATAAACAAACAGATCCGAGTCCTAACAATAACAAAATGAGAATTTCGTAGAGAAGTTGCTAATACAACACACAATTCAAGAACCCAACAGAGATGATGACGTGTTTCTTGATCGTAGAACCCTAACCCTTAATCTTTGGACGAAATTAGGGGATGGGATTCTTGACATGAAGAAGAAGAAGAGAAGAAAAGCTCTTATGTAACCAAATTTAGGTGGAATTTAATTTCACAAGAAACTTCGACGTGGTCGATGCAAGTGCAACATATACAAGACGCAAAAGGCGGACAGTAAATTGATAAAACGACTCATCACATTTTTTTGTCATCAATAAATTAAAATAAAAGTTCAAATACTTAAATAATTAAACTACTAAAAATTTCATTAAGAAAACCATTAAGACTAAAATGCTTCGAATTTTCTTTAAAATCAATTTTTTATCTTTTTTAGATCTCACTTATGAAAATACATAAATTAGGTTGGGGCTGATGACGTTAGGGGAGCCACCTTAGTAAAGGGGTTCATCCGAATCTCATTCGGCGGAAAATTATATTATTTATACATGATTGAAATAATTTTTTTTTTTTATATATATAGTAATATTAACCCCCTTTGACTACTTTGTATTTTTATTTCTAGAGTTTTTGAATCCCTTATTAAAAATTATGTCTTCGCCACTAGTCAATAAGATGCCTTGATTGAAAATAGATGCGGAGATGCTGAGGTGATTTTGTTTGTTGGTGGTTTTGGCACGATTGCGCCAATGCCAGATTTGTCAAACATATACTTACAAAATTTATTTGTCTTTTGGTGCTTACAAATTGCATGGCATATTGCATGTTCTACACAGTTTTATTATTATTATTATTATTATTATATTATTATTATTATTTAACTGTAACTAATTAGTATATTCACATGTTATTTAAGTATTTAATTACTTTTATAATAAATTAATATAATTTGATTACATTAAGCAAATGGTAAATACACCTTTCCTTTTATTTTATATAGCGATTTATTTGGACATTTTATTTAACAAATAAAAATAATTTCACGTACTAAAAGTATTATTAGAGCTTGCAATATTAAGGAACACATTTAATTTTTAGAATAAATTTGAATATCTTTCATTATTAAATTTATGAAAATAAACTTCATATAAATAAAATCTAGATATTAAAATGAAAAAATTGTATAAAATAACAAACTATTAATTCAAATCAAATGTTATAACCACAGTTTCATTTTATTATAATATGTAGCAAACACTTTGTCATCGCTTCTCTCCCCAGAAATCTCGCTCGTCACTCTCCTAGATCTCGCTCGCCACTCTCCCTCGACTCTCTCACTTTATACAAACACAAATGTATAAATTGTGTTTTTGTTTGTACAAAACGAGAGAAAACTGTATATACAAATACAAATACATATATTTTCGTCTTATACACTTATAATTATACAAAAACAGATCTTCCGCTATCAGTTCTCTTTTGCATTTCTCTCTTTCTCGCTTTATACAAATTGACAACCAATGTGAATATTTTCATCAACCAACAAGAAAAAACTTTCAATCTAAGAGCATCCCACCTCATTACCTAAACTGGTATAGTGGTATTTGAGGAGTGACCTCATCAACTCAAACTAATTACTATGTATAATTTGTGTTGTATAAAGCGAGAGAGAGATTTGATATACAAATATTTTATTTCGATTCAAGTGTATACATTCAAATTTTATGCAGATATACAAACATAAAGAACATAAACATATATACAAACACAATTTCCATAGACATAGACGCCCGATTTATACAAATTGATGCGATTATACAAATCAGATGTCTGTGATTTTATATAAATCAAAGTTGCATGCGATTTTTATACAAATCTGATGTTCCATAGCAAACATAAAATTTGCTATGGAGCGCAATTATGCAAACTATAATTATAACATACAAATATGATTTTTATGTTTGCTAAATCCAAAATTTACTCTAATAAATATGATGAATCAAAGGGTTTATTGTAAAATAATTCAAGAAACTTTTAAACATTGTTGCTGTAAAACTGTTTTTACCTTTTGAAATACTATTATTCTGATTCTTATAACTTTTTATTTTTTGACGGATCTGAAATTGTTGCATATACAGTCGATTAGTGGTTATATATGCAAAGTCAAGACCAAAAAAAAAAAAAAAAAGAGAGAGAAAGATATTAGTATAAGCAAAGATTGAGAGTTGCAAACCTTATGATGGGCCATGTGTTATTGGAACTTGGCATATTCCAAGCCCAGTTGATTTATTATTCTTTTGGACCTAATTGTCATGAACAACCACGTATCATGTCATTTGTCACATATTTTGCCATGTAAGAGCCTTGCATAAAAGTGAAAATTCTAGAGCCATGAAAAATTATTTTGTTTTTGGGAAAAAATTGACATCTTTAACAAAATTTGGTACAAAAATCACTTAAAATATCTTGGAAGATTATAGGCACACGGAATTCTAAAGAGCTAACAAATATCTCGTATTTTCCAGTAGTAAAGTAATTATCTTGAGTGCATGTAAAATCACGATCAATTTATCAAGTATCGTGCAATGCATTTAGTTGATATGTAAGGTCCAATAGTATCGTATAAAATGAATGGAAAAAGTATTTTCTACGTAATTAGTTCATAAATCATATTTCCTTTGTCCCTAATTACTTGTCCACTTTTGAATTGACACACCTTTTAAGAAAGCAATAATTGACATAGTGAGTTTACTATTTTACACATATTAATTATGAAGTGATGAATTAAAAAGAAGTTCTACTTTTTTCAAAGTAATTAATTGAGGATATACTAGGTAAAATTTTTTTATCCTTTCTTGATTTGTCAAAATGGACAAGTAATTAGGGACATAGAGAATATTAATCTCAATTTAGTGCGAAATTTGAATTTTGTCATGTCCAAATAACTATACAAAGAAAAATATCAAATAGAGGGGGTAAAAATATCAATTTAGTAATGAAAGGTCTTTTTTTTTGTCATACCTTTAATTATGTGAATTAGATTTACGTATTAGTCATGCACTTCAAATTTGTGTGTTAAAATCTACAAAAAGAAACAGAGCACAAAACGGCCTTTTCTCAATTCAGAGTGCAATTGTGGGAGCATGAAGTACCAACGTGGTGGAGTGCCTTGAAGAATCACGAGCTTGAACCTTTCTTCAATCTTGTTGAACCATAGGATCATCGGACCATGGGATCGTTGGACTATGTGCTCTGATACCACTTGTTGGGTTCTGAAGGGTGATTGGGCGTCAGGCGGAAGCTTACTATTTGCAAATCATATAGTTGATAAATCAGATATCAAAAACTTATACTAAAAATCAAAATATTATTATATCAAAACTAATATAAAGAAAAACATTGAAACTTTAAAGAGAATAAATCTTCCCATAAACAAGATTCTTAAACGACTACATTGTGGATGTTATTATTTTTGTGTTAGAAGAAAGAAACCTATATTTATAGAGTTCTAAAACCTTTCCTACTAGAAAAGGAGTCCTAAAAGGAGAGAACAAACCAAATATGAAAGAATATTATTTTTTCTTTTCAAGAAAAGTAAAAACATTTATGGTAATGTTTTGTCTTTTCTTTAAGAAAAAATAAATCTTAAATTATGGTAAGAAAATCAGGGCAAAACCCTAACAGTAAATCACATTAAATCTGGTGATTAATTTGGCCAATTCGTTTGACCTGACCACTACACGGAAGTGCTTACATACAGAGAACTAAGAATAGGGACACTAGCTAATTGCAATTTGAGGATGGTTTGACTACGCTAATCTTCATCCGTGGACTCCACTGGCTTGTGATAGAGTCAGAATTTTCACTAAAGAGATTTATTCTATTTAAAGAAGTAAAGTACCAAAGAAGATAAGATGATGACATCTATTATTATATATATATACATAGCAAGTAATTTTAATTTTGAATTATGTAGGTACTTTTCCATCTAATGAATTTCGATTGAATCCCTTACTGCCACATAGCTCCAAATCATACTAAAAGAGATGTTTTGACATTATTTTACTTTTGGAAAACAGCACAAGCACTATTAGTTTAATTTAATTAATCTGCACTTAAGATTTTAAAAACAAAGAATTAAAAGATATGGAGTACAAGAAAAGTATATTAATTGTTAATTACTTATTGACAACAGAAAAGTTAGCCATCATGCCAACAAATGACAACAACTTGTGGCTGGTAAACGGTGTGTTTTAGCACTTCCACTCGATCGGTCAAAGTAAAAAGTGGAACGACATACATATATACAGAGAAGTCCATTTAAGGCAAGTGGATTTCCAAAGATATATACATGATGAGTCACAATAGACATTAGACGATAGACTAAAATTCACAAAGGTCATCAAATAGGAACAAAAAAATAAATAAATATTTTTCCTTCTTTTTTTCTAAGGATGATGTTCGGTAGAAAAAGTTTTTTTTTTGTCATCGTTAATACTAATAAGACGCTAGAAGCACTCACCTTTTTATTGATTTGTCTTATTTATATCGCGGGTATTTTTGAAATTTCAAGTTTCTTTGTCCATATGTTTAGTTCATAACAGGATATTTTTGAAATTTTAATACCATGTTTTAAAGATGCTTTACATATATTTTTATGCGTTTGGTCCCATATCAATAAAAACATTACTTTTAGTATGATTTATTGAGCCGCCACGTTAACTCACAAGTTGCACTAGTTAATTTTTATTTTTGTTTTTTTCCTCTATACTGGAACTTTTTGACTCTTGGGAGTCTGCTCTATCTTCTTCTACTTAAATTTTTTTACTCATATCTTTTGTGGTACCAAATTAAGAGAAGAGTATGGTCACCAACTAACTAACCATCGCATGCGCTAACGCCCCTCGTTTTCAGAAATTAAAAAAAAAAACAAAACATATAGACCCTTTAATTCATCACACTTGTTACACTTGTACATTATTAAGCATGGCAAAACATAAATGTTGGTTAACGAACTTGGAGGCAAATAGGAATCCCTTACTGGAGCATCCATTTGAAATGAATCTATCACATGCACCAGTTTAATTTGCCATTGACTAATATATTCACATCATAATATAAAGTCCTAGACTACCTAGCACTCGATAAGGCTATAGGAGTGAGTTTTTTTTACCCTGTGCGCACTCACAAAATAGTGATCGTAGGTTTTTTCAATTAAAAAAAAACTATCGATAAGGCTTCTAGTTTGTTCAAAATCCAAGCTTAATTAAGATTAACTCTTGGAGCTACATATCGTTTAGGGTATGAGAGAAAATAATACATGTAATATTAGTTGGATGTTTACAATTTTAAAATTAAATATTGTTACGTCTCGTACTAAAGTTATTTTGTAAAATCTCATATTAAATCAGGCTATGTTCTATAAATTATTATATCGGAGGGAGTAAAATGTCTTTGTTTAGCATCTTTGGCTCTCCATATTTTAGGACTCTGAAGAATAAGTTTATTTATTTCTCCTCCGCCAAATCAAATTAAATTAACGCCTTGCTTGAAATACAATGTTTGATTCTTCCTAAATACTTTTTCTCTTATACTTAATTATTAGGTGTTTGACAGTACATCTTTCACTTTAAAATTGTGAAATTAGAATTAAATATAAAATTGTGTTTGATCATATTTTTGCGTAGAATAAGAACATTCATATTCCAAAAAACGAAAGAAGTGATATTTTAACAACGTAGCAGTTGAACTGTAGAGGTAATGGACGGAGATGCTGAGGCACACGCACGACGGTTTTTAATTTTGCTTTTGAAAGAGAATACTACTTTTTATATTTATAAATAATTTAATTTTAATACTTTTTTTATCCTAAAAAAATAAAATTATATAAATATAAATATTTATGATTTTTTTTTCTTCACTTCATGCTAAATTATAGTGTACACGTGAATTAAAAATGACGGAATGCAACAACAATTTTCTTAAAATTTGACAATGAATTTATAATTTAGGACGCTCTAATTATGATATATTTTATTTGAGCACTTTAAACACTAGATAAATTAATCTTATTAGACACTTTTTATTCATAATTTTTAAAATAAATTATTGTGCATGTTTTTAAGCATCCATATAAGTTAATCACATAAGCTATATATCATTCTTTAATTATACATAATAACATCAATTGAAATAAATATGATTATTTACAACTTATTGAGGACAACTAAAAAAGTGATATATTTTAAGTGATTGATGTATCTACGTAATGAGTGTATGAGAACATGCCCAAATTTGTAAGAAGATTTTGAATCGAAAATGTCTAATAGAAATATTTTATCATGTGTTTTGATAATTATTTAAGTGTCTAAATAAAATCTATCTATATTACTTTAAAAGCATAAAAATCCTTTAAAAATGTTGATTGGACTTTTTGTTTTTTTATTAAAAGAGTTTATAATAGACAAAAATTGACAGATACTATTTTCCTCAAATCATTATTTAATTATCTTCATATTATCTAAAATCAAGGAATTCTAAAATTATATGACAAGAGGAAAAACAAGGAGTCCTAAAAATACAGTAATAGGAAAATGTATGATAAGAGATATTAAAAAAATTAATAATTAAGAAGTTCTAAAATGCATCACAAAAGATAGAAAAGCAAAATAGAATCATATCAGGGGAAATTAGGAATTTTCCCATAATAGCATGGCCTAAAATTTGGCATAAAAGAAGTCCATATTTTATTTTTTGATTTCTAATAGCATAATTATTCTTTTTAAAGATTTCTGTGATGATCTTCATATAAAATAATATTTATTTTAACATATTTTTATTATAATTTATAAACATAAAATATAGTACTAACAAAATATATACACTAAATTAATTTATTGACAAATTTAAAAGAAAAATTGTAGGTTAAAAATTAGAGTCTCAAAAAGAAGGGTCCACATGCCACTCTCTGACTTTCAGTCTCTCACCTGCAGACGTGCGTAGATGTTTTATTTTATTGGTTCATTTCTTTTGCAAATTAAACAATAATTCATTAATTCATATTACTTTAATATTAAATAAATATATAAAATAATAATTAAATTTAATATTTTAAAATATAATTAATAAATTTAATTCAATAATAGATATCTTTGATTAAATTCTTTTAAAAACATATTAAATCAACATAGATCAAATAATACATATTACCGCTGTTTTGTAGTATGACAAAACAACAATAGGCCATATAAGCTCAGGTTGTGCGGGGGGTGGGGGGGTGAGGGTGGGTTTGGCAGATCTATACTTTTTTCTTACGTCTCTCTATTTAAAGCTACAATCCCTCGCTCATGCTTTCTTCACACGCTCCCTTTAATTTCATTTACCACCAAATTTACTTCATTTTCTGCCACGCTTCCTTACATCATTATTCTCCCCTGTTACTACTACTTCTTTAGCCCATTTAAACTCCAAAAAAAATTACACAACTGAAAACCGTGCGTACGCAATTTTTCTTCCCATATTGGTGATTGAATTTCTCTGTGGAATCTTCTGCATCGGTGAGTGTGTAGACTGTCAGAGTTCTCTCTGTTTTCATTCCTTTATTATTGCTTGACAAGTCAGTTTTGGAGTAATCAATCATCTTCTTCTATTCATCTTTAACTTCACGCAGAAAATTGAAACTAAATTTTGTGCTTTTTGATTTAGTTTGCACTCTGTATTATCAATCGATCGACCGACCGGCGGGTGTCTGAGTTTAAGATGGGGAATTGCCAAGCGGCAGAGGCAGCAACAGTAGTGATTCAACATCCAGGCAATAAAATTGAGAGGATTTATTGGTCTATAAGTGCACATGAAGTCATGAGTTCGAATCCTGGCCACTACGTCGCCCTTGTTATCACTTCTCCAACTGAGAGAACACACAATGGTTCGCCCGTCAGGCAGCTTAAGCTTCTCCGCCCCGGTGATACTTTGCTTCTTGGACAAGTTTATCGACTCATCAGCTTCGAAGGTAAAAAAAATAATATCTCAATTTATTTTTCGTTCATTAATCTGATCGATCATTTTTTTTTTCCAGATGTACTAAAAGAGTTTGCTGCAAAAAAGTGTGTGAAACTTGGCAAGTTACTCAGGGAAAGTGGAGGCCTTGTTCTCGATTCAAAGAAAATCTCCGTCGATTCTTCAGCAGTGAAAAACAAGCCCAAAATGGTGAATGGAATCCCAGCTAAGGTAATTAATTTTTACAACAAATCCTTTTAGGACCATTTTTGATTTAGATGTGTTTTAAATTCTCGGGTCTAAGTTAAGTCACTTTCACCCTTTTAAATATACCCAACGGCCAACTGAATACAAACTTAAATTACTGTTTGGATTTTTTTTCACTTCTTTTGCATTCATTTTGAAGGCTACTACTGCTATAAGATTCTGTTATTCAAATTTTTGAAGTAAAAAATTGGCTTGCAATTAAGGATTCTTTTGTATTTGATCTATGTTGATTTGATGATATCTTGATAACTTATAAAGCATCTTTCCCTTCCGAAAAGATGAGTGCATAAAAAAGAAGAAGAAGCTTATAACTTATAAATACTTTCACCTTCTCATATTATTGTCCACCTTACTATAAATAGTTATTTCAAATTAATTAATTAAAACTTCCCAATTTCACCCTTACAATTAATATTTTTTAAAAGCCTAAGCAAGCTTATAACTTCCAAAATAAATTATTTTTACAAGAGTGAATAAAAGATAAATTAGCAAAACTATCCATTTCATGATTTCTTAATGGACGTGAATCCAACCAACAAGTGTACGATGTATGGGATGGAGGGAGTAAGTAATAAACAGAGACGTCTTTAATACCTCGGATAGTGATATTGGGCCTGCTTTCAAGTGTGTCTATTTTCCATATGATGGCAAGTGAGATTATTATTGCACCTATGAGGCCATGATTATCTGAAGATTTGATAGGAATAAATGACATATTTGGTTGTTAGTATTATTTGTCTTAACTACATTATTTTACATATCCCTGAAATAATTGTCTTTATATATAAACAGGGTAAATAATTTGTTAGGTAACCATCCAAAAAATGGTTCCTTATTTTATTTTCCGTTAGTCAATTATTTTCTGAATATACTATTACATTGAGGTTGTTATTGGTGCACTTTTTAAGGAATATGTATTGATCTATCAATTAGGGCGGATGAACCTTTTCCATCTTTTCTGTACAATAATTAAGCTAGTTAGAAATTTATAAAATAAAGAGAGACTTTGAATCTTGTGATGTTAAATTTGTCAACGTATAATATTAGTGGGACAACATTAGGGTCGGCAAAGATCAAAAGGATACGGAGAAAGGCTGGCTAGAATTATGTTTTTTTTTTCAATTATTTACTTGCTTGGTTTTGTTAAATGAATAATGGAAACCATGTGCTTTTCCTTGGTTAATTATGGAAAGGTATAGTGGAATCTCTATAAGAAGCCATTAAAATGTGTAATGAGAATCTCTCTCTTGATCATTATAGCATATGTTTTTAATTCCATTTCCCAATTATGCGGGCTTTATCTCTGTCGATCATAAAGGGAATCACATGGGTATTTCCTATTCATTTTGGGAGTTGAAACAGAAATTAAAGAATTAAACAAGAGTTTACCAGAATATCAAGTGGTTGTTAATAATTGTTAATGCTGATTAATTGTTTAGTAGTACAGTATAAGATTTTTTAAAATAGCGAAGAGACACTGAATCTGATTTTTCTCCATCTCCAAGCGTTTTTTAGTTCCAGAGTCCTAATCAGAAACTGTCGTTAGTCGCGTGAACGAAAGGATTGATTACTTAAGGAGATAATGAAAATTACTAATATTTTCAAATCCTTTGACTTTGCAAGGTTAAGGAATATTGCGATGAAATTTGGGTGATTAGATCATTTGTTTGATAAAGTAAAAGTAGTAATGGTGCGTCTGACAAAGTCGTGACGAGAGAGATTCTGTTCAAAGCATGATGACTAATCGTTTTTATCCAATTGCTTTTTACTACTATTGGTGTTTCTGCAGCTCAATATTCATGCATCTTTTGTGCACTTTTTTGTTCAGATGGAACATGAAACTTATCAACATGGAAGCAGTAGCAGTAGCAGTAGCAGTAGCAGCAGTGGGCAAAGAAGTATGGGAAGACATCATGGTGGTGGGGGGCAATGGAAACCAGCCTTACAGAGTATTGCAGAGATTGGAACTTGACCTATACCCACCATAAAGCACGTCTACACTTCCCTAGCTACCATGGCTAAACCTTTTCCAAAAGGGATAAGAAAAGATAGCAACTCAATTGTCCCGAGCTACTAGTAATTAGTTTAGAAAAGTACTACAATGGAGATGAATGTTTGACGGATTCGCTCTGAAGAATTGCATCTACTTAGTACCTGCTTATTTTCAAGTTTCACGTAATTAAAATAATTACCATACTGGTCTTAGCTTACCTATAATTATCATTTGTTTCCATTCGCAAAAGCTATCAACTAGTTGGGCAACTTCAACAGTAAATTCCTATGCGGTCATTCAAATTGATTTCATACTGGGTCAAAAATTAATGACCAATTAACTCAATTAGCGACCCACATTTGCTACTATAAACTTAAAATAACCCCATTTTACTTTTATAACCCAATTTGATCAGTATACCACATCCTTTTTTCTGGTTTTAGCTAATTAAGTAGTTAGAGGGAATTATATGGATTTTGATTTTAAAATACATAATTTTAGGGGTTATGATAGGATATTCCATCTAAAAGAGATTTATTAACTATGTAACTCATACTCCAATATAATATTCAAAATATAGAAACATAAATTGGGTTCTTTATGTCTTGGCATTTGCGTAACACCAACACATAGTTATAACTTGTCTTCTATTCGTTAATACAGAACGAGATGTGATCACAAGCTATAAAAGAAAAAAAAGAAATGACTGCTACTCCCTTCCTTCACTTTTACTCATCCTTATTGAATTTTGCTCGTCTCTAAAAAAAAAAAATTAATATCAAGAAAAACATGAAAATAGTGACAAATGGTATCAAACACACTGCACACGTGCTAACAACCAACTTGACTGATTTGTAATTTTGTAAGTATTAACAAAGCAAAGTGCATCTAGCAAAAAGCCAATAATGTTTACGCTAATAACAGAGAAGTAGTAGATTTGTAATAATACAAAAAAACACAACACTTTTTTCCGAGTTTCGTTTTATTTTTTCTATTTGAACTATCATTAATATTTATTGAAATATACCTCAACTTATATCTTAGTACACATACCACACTTGTTTTTTTTAATTTGAAAATGAGATCTAGAAAATAATCCCACCATGGTAGAATTTAAATATTATTAGGTTAAAAATCAAGGAAGTAATATTTTCGGATAAAAATAAGAAACTGGTTATTGTAAAAATTTATGGGTGTTCAATTTTTTTTTCATCTTCTTCAATTCATCCTCAAGTTCCATCTTATCATTAACAAAATAGAGGAGAAGACTGATAAATGAAGAAAAATGGTTGAAAAGAAGGAGGGGCAGAGCAGAGAGCCTAGGGTTTTAAGGGGTCGTTTGGTAGCTGGTTTGGAAGTGAATTACATTTCTGTCTATTGCACTCTCTAAAGAAGAAAAGAACTTGTGAGTTCTAAGTTATATTCCTATTTAACACAAAATATGTATTGATTTACACTCTGGTAAATTTGGAGCTAGTAAGTATTACTTATGAATTATAATGAATCATTTGCGTCTCAATTTAGTATTCTTAATCTGTATGCTCTATGTAGTAGGCCTAATAGAAGGTAAAGTTACAGGAAATAGTATTTTACTTTCCTACTTTGACCATGGATTTAGATAGTAAGCTGCTGAAATGATCCAATAGAGACTTAACTTTTGCTCTTAACATTTGATTCTATTACTGATTTTCCAGCTTTTGTGTGAGACTACTGAAGTTCTTTGTCTAGCTTTCACAAATTAGCTTAACTACGATTTCTTGTTGAGTTTGGATCGAGTATTCTTTTGGCATATATAGTGCATTATTTCGGGTGCAGTATTTTCGAGGTCAGATAGTTTTATGTCTATCAGTTCCTCTAACTTGATTGTTCATCTTCCTTCTGTTGAATAAATTGGTTGATTTCAAGAAAATGGTGTTAAAAAATATGTTGACCTTTAGACAATATTACATATTCTGTTTTGATTGTTCAATTCATGTTAGAGCAATATTTTGATCTACGCTTCGAACAGCAGTTAAATTCCCCAGTTTTAGAACATGTTATTAAAATGTAAAAGCCTTTTTTACTAGCAATGGTACCATTGCCTAGTACACAAAGACTCGTTCAGAAACTAGTTCAACATTAATTTTCCTGCAGATAGACAACTTATTAGTATCATATTATGATTTGATTTAGCACATGCAGTAGGCTGAGACTAGACAAGAGTTTTTTTCTATCTGTTTGGGCATATTATGAAATATGGATACTTAGATGTATTTGCGGGGATGCTTTCATTCTGTTACAGTCAATAACAGTGTGAAATAACAGAGAAAAGAATAGAAGAAACCTTATTTCATGTGCATAAGTCATCAGTTTTGGGATTTGGAAATATAAGGTTTTGCAACCAAATACAAATCATTCTTCCTCCCTACTGTTGCACCAAAAGTCTCTGTCATGTCAAGGTCACTTGCTTCAATTCCATCAGGGAGTTTCCAGTCGAAATGAAATAGTAATTTGGCAAGTGGAAGTTCAACATTCGCAATTCCAAATAATGTCCCTGGACATATCCTTCTGCCACCTCCAAATGGTATGTACTCTAGATTAGTCCCAATGAAATCCAAGTCTGAATCTTGGAATCTTTCTGGTTCAAAGCATTCAGCATTTTTCCAGTGCTCTGGATGTCTACCTATTGCCCATGCATTGATGATGACTTTGGTTTTGGCAGGTATTTCATAGCCACCAATATCACATTTTTCTATAGTTTCTCTTGGTAGTAGCAACGGTAATGGTGGATGCATTCGTAGTGTCTCTTTGATAACCAATTTCATATAATCCAACTTTTGAATTTCCGATTCTGTAATTTTACTTTTCCCTTTGAAAACCCGTCTCACCTCAGCTTGTGCTTTTTCCATCACTTGTGGATTCTTCATCATTTCTGAAATAGCCCACTCTAAAACTGTGGATGATGTGTCTGTTCCCCCTATGAACATTTCCTGAATGTGTACAGCCATATGACAAACTTTTAGTTCAAATGAATTGAGGTGATGTTAGTCACTCAGCAGTTATTTAGAATTAGGCAAAATGATAAAAAACATTTTCTCTATGCTCTATGATAAGTAGGCAACATATAGATACATCAATATAATAATTTTGACATATCAAGCATTCAATTGTAAAGTAATAGTCCTCATGTATGATTTCCTTGTAGTGAGCAGATATTTTTCTGTGTGATTTGAGTAGAGACAAACATAATATGATGTTCCAAAAAAGGTTTTTTGAAAACTAAAGCACTTCTTGTTTTAGAAAAGGGGATTATAAGGTTGAAAGAGCATACCAAAATGACAGATTTGAGAGTGTTTCTTGATATGGGGATTTCTAAATCACCACTTTCTTGAACCCTAAGTAAAACATCAACCAAATCTTCCTTATACAACATGTCTCTCTTATTTGCCTTGTGCTCTTGTATTATATCCTCAAAGATTTTATCTACATTTTGGTGTACTTTCTCAAGTGCAGACCTCACTCCACTTAATGAGTGGAAAATTTTTAAGGAAGGAAATAAATCTGGTATATCAAAACCTCCTGATAGCTCTGTAATTGTTTTCATAGCTTTAATAAACTCATCTTTGTGTTTGCATTTCTTACCAAAGGCTGCCCTGGCAGTTATGTTATTCGTCATCGAGAATATCATTTCACTAATATCAATAGGAACTTGTGGCTGTATAAATGAAATTGCTTCAATAAGATTCTCAACTTCCTCTTCCCTGATTGACTCAAATGATTGAACGCGCTTTGCACTTAAAAGCTCCAAGACACATACTTTTCTAAGCTGTCTCCAATTAGCACCATAAGGAGAGAATGAAAGGGTGGGGCTGCTGTTGCTTAGAATCTGTACAGAAAGAAGTTGTGGCCTATTAGCAAAGATTAAGTCATGAGTCTTCAGTACCTCTTTTGCCACTTGTGGTGATGATACTATAACAGCAGAAACTTCACCAAGTTGTAGGTGCATCATGGGACCATATTTGTTTGACAAATTCTTGAAAGTATGGTGAGGTAATGAGCTAGATAACTGATGCAAATTCCCAATAAGTGGAAGTTTTCTAGGACCTGGAGGGTGTTTATAATGAATCTTGGATTTTTTCCATAGCTTCAGAGCTATAGCTACAAAGAGAAAGAAGGCAATAATCATAGGAAAATTGGAGTGTTGAATCTCCATTATCATAGTAGAAGATCTGAAATCTAGAGTATCAGCTAGCCCTTTTTGCTGTAGAGTTGGAACTCTGTTTTCTTTATATTCTTTTTTTCTCCATTGAAAAATCTTTTGCTTGGACCTTTTATCTCTTAATTTATCACAAAAATTCCATGTGCACACATCATTTCTTTATCTGCCGTTCACAAAAAGTGTTGACCAGAACTTGTCAAACATATTTTTTTTTTGTCCCTTTTAACAAGAAGTATTGCAAATTATTATTATTTTTTTAATATGTTTCAAAAAGAATGATTTATTTATTTTTTTGGTAACATTTTAATCTCAGTTTTTCACGTGACATGTTTAAGACCACAAGATTAAAGGGCAATTTTGTACATTTGACATAACTTTAATTTAGAATCACAAGATTCAAAAGTCTTATTTATTTACTTAAACTCGTGTCAAGTCAAATCAAGTAATTCTTTATGAAACGGAGAGAATAGTTAACAGTTGTATATATTTTTAATTGGTTAAATGGCTTACAGAAACAAGAATTGAGGAATCTTTTGTAATGATTAATGCAAAAGAGGACCTTTCAAGTTTCAAATGGCATACTATAGTGCGTATTAAAAAGAAAAAAACTCTCCTAATACATGTAATAGTACAGATCTTGAAAATGAATGTCTCTACATAGCCCAGTGCAACTTAATTATTCGATTAACATTGATTTTGTGTCCACCAAGGACGACGCATGATTAGATATATGACCAAAATGGGGTCTCTTTATACCAATAGCATAATCTTGGCTTTTTACGTAACTTAATTCCCATTGAGGGCGTTTGGTTATGGATTAAAGCTTTTCTAAAAACAAAGTGATTTTTAATTCATGTACTTACATATTTTTTAAAGAAATATATCAGGCTCACAACAATTCGTTTAATACTTTCTCTGTCTCTAATTACTTGTAAACTTTTGAATTGACACATCTATTAAGAAAATAATTAATGATACAGTGAATTTATCATTTTATCCCTATTAATTATGAAGTGGATGAAAAATTCTACATTTTTCAAAATAATTAGTCATTTAATTGAGGATATAATAGGTAAAAAAATTTATTCTTTCTTAATTTGTCAAAATGAACAAGTAATTAGAAATAATTATAAAAGAAAAACTGAATAAGTAATTAAGGAGAGAGGGAGTATGAACACATAGCCTTATTTTTCTCATTTATTTGATGTTTTAGGATTGTATATATGACTGGCGGCCAAGGTTATTGAACAAATGCACCAGTCAAACCTAATTACTGAGGACCCGTACACGTGGTGAGTCGTTAGTTACCGGTACAAATTCTTCTAACTCCACCTACCCCCAACGCCACCCCATTCAGCAGGCAGCTGCCATAGCCCGCCTACTGTATCGGAGTTCGGCGTGCATTTGCTTGCTCAAACCTGAACAACCATGGCTGCTTTGTGTGGCAATAGTATTTGGACTCCTCAAGCTCGAAATTGTTTCCAGCGGGGAATAACTAGTTCTAATTCGTTAAAGTTTTTACCTTTTCAAGTTAATCGTTGTAAGAGATTGTGGAGTAGGTCATTGAAGTGCAGGGTTTTGGGGGAAACGGACGATGTGGGTTTTGAAGTGAGTAGTGCCATAAAAGACGATCTATTTGTTGGGTTTTTCAGAGAAGCATGGCCGTATTTTCTTGCACATCGAGGAAGCACGTTTGTTGTTTTAATCTCAGCTGAAATTGTTGATAGCCCTCATTTGGATCATCTTCTCATGGCATGTTCCCATTTTATTGTATTCCTTTCTGTTTTCTTGTTACTTAATTTCATATTAATTAATTGGCAGAGATGTTGTCTGTTGTCTTTAGATAATCTTTTCTGCTAAATTATTGCAGGATATCTCCCTCCTTCATGGTCTGGGAATTAAATTTGTTCTTGTACCAGGAACTCATGTTCAGATTGACCGGCTTCTGACTGAAAGGGGTGAGTGAAATTCTGATATATTCTATTTTTATGATATTTCTTGTTAATGGACAATGGAAATGTTTTGTTCTCTATTTCTGATACTGATAGCAGGTATTTTTTAATATTACCGTTTGAAATAAATATGTAATTCCTCTTAACAGTTTTAGCATCATTTAGATACCTTTTATATCGGAATTTATGATTTCTAAACTGAAGGTTCTCTTTTGTTGGGAATTTCAGTTTTCATTCTCATTGTCTCAGATTGATTTTCTTTTTCTAAAGATTCTTAATAAAGTAGTGTTGATTAGGAAAAGTGGGGTTAATTATGTATGCACTTCTGTTTCTCCTTAAGGCGATGATAAATGCATCATTTATATTTCAGAATAAATAAAAGTTGTAAAGGAACTCTACAGCTTTAATGTTAAACGGCATCTACTTTTATATTTGACTACTATATCTTCTTTTCTTTCATTTCCAAATACTGATGTTATTTATCTTCTTACAAGATTATTCTAAGAAGCAAGCGATTTTGTTACTTCTTTTTAACAGGAAGTGAGGCCAAGTATGTAGGCCGCTACAGAATTACAGACCCTGATTCACTCGAGGCAGCTATGGATACATCTGGAAGAATTCGTCTCATGATAGAGGCGAAGTTGTCACCTGGCCCTTCATTGACTGGTGTCCGCCGACATGGAGATAATAGTCGCTGGCATGATAGTGTTGGTGTTGCCAGTGGTAATTTTCTATCAGCGAAGGTGCAAATTTGTCACCCCCTGCCTGTTCATCTGTTCATTTTTGCTTTCTTTCCAAAATCTACATAAAGTGCCACCTACTCGCTTTACTAGATGTATAATCATTTGGAGGTTTAAGTTTTATCATATATCTTCCATTTTAATGGTGATTTCATTTCAATTTGCTGGCAGAAAAGAGGAGTTGTTGAAGGAATTGATTATGCTTCAACTGGTGAAGTAAAGAAGGTAGATGTTTCTCGAATTCGCGAGAGGCTTGATCAGGATTCCATAGTGCTATTGAGCAATCTTGGTTATTCCAGCTCTGGAGAAGTATTAAACTGCAAGTATGCTATATGACTTTTGATAGGTATTTTTGTTGTGGATTTGCATAAACTGGTGCTGCATCACGTTTACATAATTTGTTACCTGCAAACAATAAATGCAGTCCAGGCAGCTAGATACTAAAGCTTAGTGATATGCTTCCAGCATCGATTTCAATCAAACTCGTATTTGACATATCTGTGCTACTCTCACTTATCTAAAATCACTTTGTTACTGTTTAGCTGTTTGACAAGTACTCAAGGGATTTTGTGAAACGCATTCACTTGTAAGTTTCACACCTTAAAGTTTAATATTAAAATCTCCGAAGATCAACGTACATTTAGATACAATTAAAGAAATCTAGAAAATTCACAAGGAAAGTACATTCTTAACCCTCTGCTCTATGTTTTATTCCTTCTATTTAAGTTAGTAGTCTTTTCCCATCTTTGAATACGTATAGGACAAATAAACTTTCATCTATATGAAGGGTGGCATTGATGGTATTCATTTCATTGAAAGTTAACTTATTTGATGACTTCAACATACTACAAAAATACACTTGATAAGAGAAAAAGAACTTACTACGGTATGCTTGTCTGATGCCGCATCTGGTCAGTAGTCAGCTTGTTGTCGCTTCAACTCATGCATCATTCACTTCTATCCTGTAGAGAGATCAGATGATTCATTAGGCCATTGGGAGATGGTTTTTAGGTTTATATTGAATGTGTAGATGGCAATTGCTAGTTGATCAGGCTAAATAGTTTTCAGTTTAAAATTTAAACTTTGACACGTGCTCTGTTGTTCATGCAACTGTAGCTTCTCTTACCTTTTTTATTTTGCTTTGAGTTGTTAAGACTGATGATATGATCCGCTCAATTGAAGCACATATGAGGTTGCAACAGCTTGTGCCTTGGCTCTAGGAGCAGAAAAACTAATTTGTATCATAGACGGCCCAATTCTTGATGAGTCTAGCCGTCTCATTCGTTTCTTAACTCTTCAAGATGCTGATATGCTGGTCCGCAGACGAGCTGAGCAAAGTGAGACTGCTGCTAATTATGTAAAAGCTGTTAGTCAGGAGGACTTCAATCGTTTAGGTTACCATGGTTCCAATGGATCGCTCCCTTCCCAAAATGGCGATGTTTATAGCCAAAGATACAATCCCACATTTCAGAATGGCATTGGTTTTGACAATGGAAATGGGCTTTGGTCTAGTGAACAAGGTTTTGCAATTGGAGGACAAGAGAAACTAAGCCGATCAAATGGTTACCTCTCAGAATTAGCTGCTGCTGCTTTTGTTTGCCGAGTAAGTTCCTGATAACACTAATCAAATTATTTTTTTACCATGCTTGGTCTTCGTAATGCTAACCTGTTATTGATGAATCTAGAAGATACAAAAGAACTTTACAGATTATCTTGTAAACTCGCATCTCTTTGTTGTTAATTTTGTTTTCTTTTTTTTGGTTTTCCACCCGGTGTCCGGAGCCCACATTGTAGCACCGACTAAATTTGGATCGCGCATTGCAGGGCCCATTCAAGGGTGTCGCTCCCAACGAGATTTTCTCCATACCCAGGGTCGAACCCGAGACCTCTGGTTAAGGCTGATATGTGTGTTTCATGGATAGACAACTCGTTATTTTTACGCTAGTGACTGACTTTGTGCAGAATATTTTAAATATCCACTCTCCTAGTGGTCTTCCATCTTAATTGCTTTAAATGTGGAATTTTTCATTATTAAGAATAATGTCACCTCACTTGTTAGCGTGATATCTTTTTCTTGTCAAAACTCATTCAAATAATATATTTCTATTTCCATCAGGGAGGTGTTCAAAGAGTGCACCTGCTGGATGGCACTATTGGTGGAGTTTTACTAAAGGAATTGTTCCAAAGAGATGGAGTTGGGACAATGGTTGCTAGGTATGAACATTCTGAAGAATATTAGTTGTGATTACTGTTTCAAGATCTGTTAATTCAATTGCCAAATTTGGATCATTAGTCCTGGACTTGTCAGACTAATCCTCCTTTGCTTTTATGCTTAAAATACGAGGGTTGGAAGCATAACGTGCATGTAGAAAACCATGTTATTACTTGGTCCAATTTCTCTGTCAAAAAGTGCTTAAAGTATTAAGAGTTGGAAGCTTATCGGGAATATATAACTATTGTGCTATTGTTCAATCTGATTTGGACACTTATACTTCATACTTATCAGGAATTTCTATACAACTCAAAGATCTGGTCATCATCAATAAATTGGTTCAGAAGTTAATGAAATGTTTAACCAGTTCTCTTGTCTTTCCAAAAGAAACTTTATCCTCCTCTTACCTTTGATCAGCAGTATCTTAAAAACTGCACGACCAGTGAGAACCAGGATGTTATGACATTGAAAATCAATACCTTCCAAAAGTTTCCAGGATGTTATCTTAGTTTATGCTTATGTTAATCCCATCAGCTAACACGTGCATGAATCTGTGGTTCAGCGATCTTTATGAAGGAGCACGGATGGCCAGGGTGTCAGATGTTCCTGGAATAAAGCAGTTGTTACAACCGCTAGAAGAGTCTGGAACATTGATCAGAAGGACTGAGGAAGAGGTTACACCTAATGCTTGTCATTATTCAGATTTATCTAGCCAGCTTCTGTTTTATCTTTGTTGGCTTATGTTTTTTAACCATAATCTTTCATTGTTTAACTTGTTCTAGCTGGTGAAAGCACTGCACTCATTCATTATTGTGGAGAGAGAGGGCCATATTATAGCATGTGCAGCTCTCTTTCCTTACTTCAAAGAAAAATGTGGGGAGGTTGCTGCTATTGCTGTTTCTCCTGATTGTCGTGGCCAAGGACAGGGAGACAAGTTACTCGGTATGGTGACTCTTCTCTCATAATAGAACCATTTATTCTTCCACATTGAAGACATATGAGCACTTTCGACGATATTTTAGTTATCCTATTTAATCCATATTGGAATCGCAAACACATTAGCAAGAGAGTACTAGTGTATGTGCGTCCCAAAGACCACTGCCTGGTCCATTATGGAATGAACTTATAACCATGGAATCTAACTCGATTATCAGATTATGAGCCTTTTTTGGCAAGCTTTTAGAAGTTGCTTATTTTGAGAAACACTTTTGTCAAAATAGCTTTTCAGAGAATTATTTTTGGAGAGAAACAATTTGTGTTTGGCTAATTCATTTGAGAAGTGCTTCATATCGTATTCGATAAATAGATCTTTGGACAATCTTTTTTGATAGTGATTTTGAGCATCCGTATTTACCAATAACTTTGTATTCCAAAATTTTGCAGATTATATTGAAAAGAAAGCATCTTCCCTTGGATTGCAAATGCTCTTCCTACTAACAACTCGCACAGCTGATTGGTACTCTCCTCTCACATTTCTACCTTTTATTCCCATGGCATTCAGTAGTTTACTGATAGTATCATACATTCTACTTTCAATGAGCAAGTGAACATAGTTTGTCCAAGTGGAGGTTTGGACACTTGACTAATTGGCAATTGCCCAATGACAGCTTAGAGTAAAGTTAATAAAACAAACTTGTGATATTTAAGCTGAATTTGAGTATGTTTGACGTTTTAACAAGAAGAAAAATAGATTGGAAGATCATCATGGGTGTTTTAAATAAGACAGACACTTGCCTAAAAGAACAAAAAAATGTTTCTATTGATTTTGATTTACTACACGTAATTATTTGGATTCACTCTACTGTTAATTATTTAGGGTGCATGGGCACTTTAAACAGCGCAACATATGTGTTAGGCAACTACTTGAGACTTTTGTTACATTTACAGCATATCTCCTATATTCCTCGTTCTTTTTTGCTCAGAAGTAAAAAAAGTATAGTTTTGGCTCTTCTTCATAGATTCTTGTTGAGTCTCCATAAAGTGTGCTCAAAAGTCACATCTCTTATAGACATTAGTTGTCTGTTATTCATTATCCGAGAAGACAAGTTGTATGTTTCTAAGATGGAAAAGAAATCAAACTACACGGTGCTCATTGTTTAAATTAGAGGATAGCGATAATGTTGTTAAATCCAGTCCGCTAAAGAAAAGAAAAACATGAACACTCGATTGATGCAAAAAGCTAACACCGGTCAGACCAAGAGGAGAAGAAGAGAGCTGGCTGTAACTTGATTGGCTTTGAATGCTTAGATCAGCGAGCTTATTGGTTATGATATATTGATAGTTCATATATTATGCAGTTTTATATTTGAGAGATCAATCCCAGCCTGCTACTCCATAAAGTTTGAATTTTTTAATTCTGTCTTACCTCTTGCATCAATTAATTTATGGATCAAAGTTCTTCATTTTATTAATTCATATCTTTAGATACAAGGTTTGTAGTTGCAAGACTTAGATAATGAGTATGTCTTCAATAAATGAACGTTGGATGAATCATATTCATCTTCCTCAACGTTACTACAAGTAGAAAACCACCTTCTTAATTCTTTAAGCTAGTCCAATATTTTATTGATGCCTAGATTATTTGTCACAGGTTTGTGAGGCGTGGCTTTTCCGAATGTTCCATTGATCATATACCAGAGGAAAGAAGGAAAAAGATCAATCTTGCCCGTAGATCAAAGTATTACATGAAGAAGCTGCTACCCGATAAAAGTGGTATACGTATCGATTGCACCTTCGCATAGGAATCAAAGGTTTTTCATCTGTCTGTGTACAAGCTCATATTTAGTGAAGTAGAAATTGTTCTTGACAAGTCAAGTCATTATATAGTGGGGAGATTGATCTTTGTTGTTACTGCCTGCTATTTTCTTTTGCGCCAGGTTTGGAAGAGAAATTTGATTACGATGGATGCTTAAATCTACGTCAATTAACGGATCTTTTCTTTTGTGGGTTCTTGGTCTAAATGTTTTGAAAAACATGCTTTAAAATAATGAGGAGAAATTCTTGATAGAAGTTTCATAAATATTATTCTAAATTCATTGGCTTCTCCTTACCCACTCTACACCCTCCCACCCTCTATCATACAACCCCACTACCCATACATGTTCCATCTAATAGTGTTTTGTTAGATTACATGTGAATGCAATGAGAATAATATCTCCTTTTTTTGTTACGTATCAAGCACTAGAAAATAAAAAAGAGATTCACTAATTTTTCAAGAAAACATTTTAATTTATACCAAACAAAACATTTTTCTTCATACTGATAGTGTGCTTGGGATCTTGGTTAAAGCTCTAAATTTTGGGTCGTAATTAACAAGTTTCGAGGGCTTTCTTCAATTCTTCAGGCACTTAACTTTTCCCCTATTTTATTCACAAGATTCCACTTGTATGCTTCGATAATTGAAAAAGTAAAATCAGTTTGGATGGCTAGATATACACAAACTTAGGAACGTAGTTTCAACAATTTCTATATTTTTGGAAAATAAAAAATAAGCACACTACTCTTCTTTTTTTTTCTCTTTTTGATTTTGTCATTCACCACTCAAGCCTTTTAATCGATATGAGAAGGGAAACTAGAACTAGTTTGAATTCGTGTCTCTATCTAGAGCGTCATATGATTAGTACACCAGAAAAAGTGTGGTTTCCTCGTACTTGAACAAGAAACAAACTCAACCAACAATCACACAGTTCGTAAGAAATTTGTATTGGACACTCCACTGCACACTAATTTCTTTTGGAGAAAAAACAAGGCTACAAGTATTTTGACACACCATAATGTCCTACTAACCTCCAATAACCACTACAAAGTAGGATCAGGTATAACACCCGGAAATTGCTTCATAAAGGTTTTAAGACATTACATGTACTTGTGGATTTTTCATAAGTTTGATTTATTAAATCCTTCATGAAGGAAATCTGCCCAACTTTAGAGAAGGTGAAGAAAAAGAAAAAAAAAATGCAAGGCATTGGGGTAGAACATCCACAAGCACCTCAAGTACTTGAATTGAAGTAGAAAATAAATTATTCTGCTGTCTTGGGAGGTCCCTTCCACTTGAAGTTGTCCGCATATGACTTGATCTGCAAAAAACACGGCAGTTTATAAAGAAAGTTCAACGCAGATAACTAAAGGCCCTTTGTGTTAGGTTTTTGTTGTTTGTGTGTTAAACGAAAATATACTATCCTTTGAGCCAGTCAATAATTATGTTTTTAAGAAAAACTTTGAAGTGCTTGTAGTTTAAAAGTTTTGATCAGTTCCTATGTGACAGCATTACAGCAAACTAGAAAGTTTGTTGCCTTGGTATATCTGCAGATGTGAGAGAAATTTGGAATTGTGCGTGACCGAAAGGTCCTACTTCAAAAATCAGGAAAACAATCTAGGCTTTTAAACCGGTAAAGATGGCACCAAAAAAATCATAAGGTTATTGTATCTCCCTATACATGTGTCTACAGACAACTACTTCAATTTCCTAAGCAAACAAGGGAACAAGAGTTTTCACAATCCCAAGAGGAAATAAACCAGCCAAGATGTCTAAATCAGATTTTGTAGTATAGACTAACCTTTAACAATGGTGTGTGTCGTTTCTTAACCTGCAGATCCAAAAAAAAACAAGGGTGTACCACATAAGCATTTTCTTGAAACCAAACACAAAAGGTTATTCTGTTTATTTCTTAATATAAACCAAAAATGTTTAGATTAAAGCTTGATGCTCCCACTTAGTGGTATTTCATTGGGAATGTTGTTGTTACTGTTGTAAAGCTTGATGCTGATAGCTAATGCAAGGCTCTGCGATAAAGCGAAAGGAAACTGCAAAATCTTGAATTTACATCTGGGTTTTTGGTTTTCTTGTTCGTGATATGAAACTTTACCTGTTTTTTGTCGATCTGTTAGAAATACTGAGATTTGTCTCAACTTATCAATATTCTAATACAGTAATACCAAATTGAAGTCCGACTTGAATATGTGAGGCATTAAATGATTATTTCACAGCACATAACTTGTCAGATTGAAAGGATGTTGGGCTTGCATAGAGGATTAAAAGGCTAATACCAAATTGAAGTCAGACTTGAATATGTGAGGCATTAAATGATTATTTCACAGCACATAACTTGTCAGATTGAAAGGACGTTGGGCTTGCATAGAGGATTAAAAGGCTTGAATGGTCAGAGTTTTTAGAGGTGCCAAAACCTAAAATTACATACTAATTCATGCCTTTTCCTAACACGGAGTATTTCAAGAACTTGTTCATAATTGGGTGGAAAGGAGTCAAAGAACTTTTAGGTGTCAAAACCGAAAATCCTAGACTAATTCAAATCTTCCCAGATATGGGGTATTTCAAGACCTTTGATTATAATCATACAACAGGGAAGGGGGCAATCTCCGCTCAACCCCCACCCTTCATGGCCCATGCTTCTAGTATAAGTTTCTTCTGTTAATTCCAGAATACTTGTGAGAAGTTGGAACCAACAAAGGTCATTAAGCTACCAAAAAACACAATAGAAGTGTAAGAAACTCAATGATGTACCGTATATTCCCAGCCATGCTTTTCAGCAAATGCTTTTGCAGCTTCTTCACTCTCAAAACTAAGTGCTGAATCACCAACATTGGCATATGGATCCCCTGTGGATGTCCACCCCATCAATGGATTCTCCCATCTACATAAAGAAGAAAGAAACATTTATCACCCTTATCATAAAACTTGGCAATATCTATAAGCTAAAGAAATTAGTTTTAGAACAATAACTTGCAACTAGCAGAGTAAATCAAGACGAGCACATACAATTGATTAAGAAAAAGACAGGAATCTGAATGGCAGAATCCTATAAACAGGTAAAAGGAAATGGATTTTCGAACTTAAAAGAAGGAAATACTACAACTCTAGTGATGCTATGTCGCCAAACAATCCACCTTAAAAACAAACTTTTATTCCTCAAATCTTAAAGATACAGGGAGTTGCAATCGGAAATTAGAACAAAATAGCTAATTTCATAAGTGGTCATCCAACTTCCAATTTATTGCACCAAAGTGATATAACTAACTGTTAAAACATGAAAACTCCATTCGGCTTATATAGGATATACTGTAGAAAATTAAAAAAGGCAAGAGATGCTCAAATAAGTCTGGAAACATAAGTAGGTTGTCATTTCAGCAACTAAAAAACGTAATATCCACGTGACACCACTTACAAGAATATAAATCCATTTCCAAACCTAAAAAAATGATGTGTCACACAGTAAAGACGTCGGGTATTAGGTTGGATCGGAAAAATATTGTTGTTCATTTAAGTGGCGCCACGTAGATATTATCTAAGGTGAGTTGCTGATGTGGCTATACTTGTATGGAAATTTTATACATTTTAGGAACTTAATTGTGTTTTCTATGACCAGATTTTAGCATTATTATTGTTTTTTATTTAATGTGATATTTGGGCCTAGTTAGTGTCATTTTCCATTACAAAAATTATTTTTATAGCTTTGGTGCACTAAATTTTTAGTTGGATGACCATCCATGAAATTACCCAGGATAAAATAGTTTGATCTGCATAGAGGAGAGTATAAAGCTTTTACCATGGACATAAATTATGAGTGCTTCTCTCTCAGTATCTTCAGATATGAATATACACTTTTTTCATCACAATCAGCACAAATTTTTCTACTTAAGTAACCTCGAAGAAACGCAGTCTGGCTAAGCTGAATTCAATGAATGGCGTTCTTTCACTATTGAAGTTTAAAGTTAGTCAAGAACTGATCTTTACAGCATAGTAAGAACTCTGGACTCCTATTAGTAATTTCTTTTTGTGAACCCCGAGAGTTTTGGCTATGTCAAAACCAACACGCCTTCCTAATTACCTCCCTCCACGACCAAAAAACCCCGTAATCAGAGGCACCAACATTGTATTAAATGATACTCCCTCAGTCCCATTTTATGGGGCACCCTTTCCTTTTTAGTCCGCCCCAAAAAGAATGTCACCTTACTATAATTGGAAACAATTTAATTTTAAAATTCCCTTTTTATCTTAATGAAATGATTTACAGCCACACAAATATTCAAGGATTGTTTTAGACCACCAGTTTCAAAAGTCTTCCCTTTTTTCTTAAGCACCGTGCCAAGTCAAACGGTGCCACATAAAATGGTACAAAGGGAGTAGATAAAAAGGAGGACAATCACGTCCACATCTCTATAATTATATGAACCACTAAAGGAAAATAAGTTCACAATCTCTTTAACCTTCACGACTAAGCACTGTAATCAATCACCAAACTACCTGTTGTGGTCCAAATTTCATAGTTAACATTGCATTTTGTGAATAGACACCTAGGCACAATGAAACTTATAGTCTGTACTTATCAAAACTTTCTTTCAGGTTTTCTCTCTGTTTCTTCTTGTTTACTTCAGGACGGAAGGATAGGGTAGATACAACAACAACAACAACAACATACCCAGTGAAATCCCACTAGGTGGGGTCTGGGGAGGGTAGAGTGTACGCAGACCTTACCACTACCTCGTGGAGGTAGAGAGGCTGTTTCCGGAAGACCCTCGGCTCAAGTACATCAAATCCAAGTACAAGACAAGAAATATATAAAACATAACATCCAATAAGAAAAATAGTGTATAATCATCAAAGGAGACAATAACAACAAGAAAATAGTGCGATAAGTGAACGCAGTAAACACATTAGGCTAAGGGTAACACAGACAAGAACTACAAGCGCAATGCTAAGACTACTACAAACGCTAACAACCCATACCCTCGCAAGGAAAGACAACACGCTAACCCAACTAACCTTCAACCTTAATACGCGACCTCCACTCCTTCCTATCTAGAGTCATGTCCTCGGTAATGTGAAGCTGAGCCAAGTCCTGTCTAATCACCTCTCCCCAATACTTCTTAGGCCTACCTCTACCCCTCCGCGTACCCTCTACAACCAGCCCCTCGCACCTCCTCACTGGGGCGTCTGCGCTCCGTCTCTTCACATGCCCAAACCATCTCAGTCTCGCTTCCCTCAGCTTGTCCACCACAGAGGCCACTCCCACCTTCTCCCGGATAACCTCATTCCTAATCTTATCGCTCCTAGTGTGCCCACACATCCATCTCAGCATCCTCATCTCCGCAACATGCATTTTTTGAACATGTGAGTTCTTGACTGGCCAACACTCCGCTCCATACAACAAGGCCGGTCTAACTACCACTCTGTAGAACTTACCTTTGAGTTTAGGTGGAATTTTCTTATCACACAAGACTCCAGAGGCGAGCCTCCATTTCATCCAAGCAACCCCAATGCGATGTGTGACATCATCGTCGATGTCACCACTTCCTTGGATTACAGACCCAAGATACTTAAAACTTTCTTTCTTAGGAATGATCTGTGTGTCAAGTCTCACTTCCACATCTACCTCATCCAACGCATCACTGAATTTGCACCCCAAATATTCTGTTTTGGTCCTACTCAACCTGAACCCTTTGGACTCCAGCGTTTGTCTCCACACCTCCAACCTCGCATTAACTCTGTCTCGCGTCTCATCAATCAGTACTATGTCATCCGCAAATAACATACACCATGGGACCTTCTCCTGAATGGACCACGTCAACTCATCCATCACCAAAGCAAATAGAAAAGGGCTAAGGACTGATCCCTGGTGCAATCCCATCTCAACTGGGAAATGTTCCGAGTCTCCTCCAACTGTTCTAACCCGAGTCTTGGCTCCACCGTACATGTCCTTTATCGCCCTAATATAAATCATCGGGACACCTTTAGCCTCCAAGCACCTCCAGAGGACATTCCTCGGTACTTTGTCATAGGCCTTTTCAAGGTCAATGAACACCATATGTAGATGAGTTTGTATATTGTAATTACTGTACAAAGTCCTGCAGGATTTTGTGCTGGCTAAAAATAGACTACTATTGGTGAACCATGCTAACTTATTAATACTGAAAAGAAAAGGAAGATATCCAGAATCATACTTCTGGGTAGACATGAAATTGATTTTCCATCTGCCAACTTTTCCAGAGCCCTGTTGACTAGCAGTCCGAGCAGGTGAGAAAATCACAACCTGGTGAGCAAACATGATTAACTACCAAAAAAGGGGCATGTGCATAAGATCTAATCCACTAACTGAGAGCAATTTTCCATGTGAAGAGGCAGAAAATATATGTACTAAAAGAAAGATTAGGATCATTTGGCACCTTTAAACACTACAAGAAATTTGAGAATATAAGAGTCCAATATAAGAAATTGAACAAGCAAATACATTTGTATATTACCAAAATTGAAAGAGAGGGCAAACCATGCACATGAAAGGAAAAATATGGGATAAATAAAAAAATAGACAGGAACATAGAGAGAAAGAAAGTGTGAATTAGCATCGAGAGGACACCATCCCATGAACTATACTACGTACTCCATTTCTTGAATAATTCTTTTTTTTAATGACAGAAATTACTAATTCTAAATAATTCACTTTTCACATCAGTAGTTCCAAATCAAACACCAAAAGTTAAGTCTAGACTACAGGCCAACCAATTTTAAAGAGTTCTTTGTTGGCTGCAACAACTTGAAGTTTAAAACTCTACCCATCTCATAATCAAGTTCAAGGCAATCAAAAGCAATCTGTAAAACTATTTAACTAAATTTGTGCAGAAACAGATGAAAAACCTCCGTGGGGAAAAAGTTTGCATTAACCCAAGATGAGGTCTGATATTAAGGCTTAGTCAATTCAAGCTCTAGAAGGTCCAAGTTCAACTTAATACTTGCCAAGCAAAAACTACTCCCTACCATGAAAACTTAGAACTTTTTATTTGTCAAAAGTGTCTAAGAAGCTATGGGCTCTTCTACATCATTGAATAGGAGAGGAGCGAGGAAGACAAAAGGAGGACGAAAAAAGAATAGTCTTTGGATTAGAGTCTACATAAATTCTCAAAGGCAAAAATGAAAAGCAATCAATCAACTACATCAATCCCAAATCAATTGATTCCAACTATATGAATCCTCCATATCCATTCCCCAAATCATTTGCTAACCCTAAATAGCGGAATCCATGGATCTGCTATAGAAGCCCTAATAAATTGGTAACGTACAATGAAGTTTTTCATACACCTAAATGACCTGAGAAAAGAACAGATATTAGCTAAGAGGCATAAAGAAAGGAAATTATACCCTTCTACGAAGATGTTCATCTGGAATACCAGAGACCATACCGATCTCTCCGGGTTTGATTTCGACCAACGCTTCTGACGCAAATTGTCTCCATATCGGCGTCAGAGAGGATCTCCAGGCGGCTTGAGAGGAATGCGTCGCTATTCGTCGGAGAGAGCTAGCCATTTCCCTGAGATGATAGAATCCGGCTGAAGTGATGAAGCCAGAAAAATTACTTTGCCCTTTGTATTTTTATTTTCACGGTGATGTGGCGTTTGCCTCGTATAAATTCACGCATATAATACTCTGCTCACATACGAGTATTCTGTACTAGGATGTATTTAGGCGAATAATTACATAAAATTTATACTCCCCGTGTAAGATACAAAAAAAAATCAAAATATTTAATTTTGATCCTGATTTCGAGTATAGATTTAATTTAAAATAATTTTTTGGAAGGGGAAATCAAAATCAACAGAATATGTATATGAACTAATTATTGAGATAAAAACTTCATTTAATTTGCTCACTTATTTGAATAATACAATTACATTTTAAATAATTGTAATCTTTTATTTATGACCATCATAAAAATATTACATTATTTATGGCTTAAGTCATCAGTGGCCCCTTAAAGTTGTCCGCATAATTCACTTAGACACCTCAATTTTAAGGGGCGGTTGATAAGGCACAATAATTATTTATTCACACTACCCTTTGTTGTCTATAAATAAAGGAAATTCTTCTCATTTTAAAACAACGAAAATTCTGAACCTCCTCTTCTTCTTCTTCACAATTAAATATTTGTGTACTTTGCTCATGTTAAATGGCCCACTGACACCATTGATTATGTTACAGATCTTGGTATGTATTTTTACAGTCATTAATTTATGCTTATGTTATTAAGGATAAATGATAAGATGTAATAATTTTCATTTTCCTTTACATTATTAATGTTTGTTACTACGTAATCTTGTATGTAAGATAATATAGTGTTTTAGTTTTAATGACTGATAGGTTTTAAGTATAATTTATAAATTCCGTAATATTAAATTCCCCGCGAAGCGCGGGTAGTTTTACTAGTGAAGAACATAAATAAAAATGAAGAAAATTTTTATGTTGTACTTTTAATGACAAGTTTCTTCATTTCCACTTTTTCATTTTAAAAATAAACGTCATATCTTTTATTTTTTTAAAAAACAATGGATGAACATCAAATAAATTTTAGAGTTTCTGTACATTATTGTGTGAAAAATAATTGACAAAAGTTTGTTGATCTTCTTTTTAAAACAATAAACTAAATAACACCACTTTTTTTTTTTCCATATCTAACCTATTTGGACTACCTCAAATACCAGCTTTCTAATTTTTCATTCAACTAAATAAGAGTAAAAAAAAGAAACTCATGTTCATTGCTAATTAATAACACTATAAAAAAATGTTGAAACTCGATATACTTCGTTGGGTTGTCACTGATTTTCTTAAGAAAGAAAGTCGACGCACTTTCGGCAGTTATTTTTCACGCAAAAATACAGGGAAACTTTCAAAAAGAAATTGTTACTTAAAAAAAATAAATCAATGATCATCCGTCAATTTGAATATTTTACAATAACTAACGGATGAAAGACGATTTTTAAAATGCAAAATTGCAGTTGAAGAGCATATATAGAAATAAAGAAATCATAAAATTAGTATTTTGTATTTAAATGGTATATAAAAAAATAGAGTTGAAGGGTTAATCTTTTATTATTTAAAAAAAATATATTTTTTTGTCTTTCACTCCCTTAGAGAAAGTGTGATGCACATACTCTGCCACATCACATAGAAGTGCCAAAATGAAACATAAAAATTGGAGTTAAAAGGGTTAAAATGGAACAAGGTTGAGTTGGAATGTCAGAATGAAATTTAGGGACACGATTATGGATCTGCATATGTGTTTGACCTTTATTTTTAGTAGCACTTTTTATAAATGACTTTTCAAAAAGATACTTTTGAAAAAGAAATTTTATTTGATTAATTCATTTGAAAAGTATTTTTGTTAAGAAAATTGTGTTTGATTAATCTTTTAAAAAAGTGTTTTTGAGAATCAAATTACAAAATAAAAAAAAAATTATCAATGCATTTTTAATATTAAAATTGTTTTATAGTGAGTAATTATTTTAAATGTCTATTATAATTTTGTAATTAAATTTATTTTTATTAAATTAAAATATACATATTCAAATTTTCAATACTGATAGATAATAAAAAAGATAAATTATCATTAATAAAATATTAACATAAATATTTAAATATAATTAAAATATCAACGCAAAATAAATTTTAAACCAAAAAATAAATCATTGCATACAAATATTTTGGTCTGATAGTGTGTGTGCTTTTTTAAAAAAAGAATCAAAATTTTCTAGCTTTTAGAAAAAACGGCTGCTTCTAGAGCACCTTGTTTTTTTCAAAGAAAATGGCAGGCTCTTAATAAGAGGGTGCATTTGGCGGCAACAAAATGAACCAATTTGGGGAGGTCTCAATTCTCATCACAAATTAATTTTGGGTTCTAGGGTTTCAAATTCGATCATTCACCATTGTCGACGAAACACGATGGGCTAACTTCTGTTGAGAAGCGATTTATTTGTTCTTCCTGGTACGACTCCTTTCATTCTTTACCCATATCATTTTATGTAAATAAATATCACTGTACTAGTATCTAGGCTTCTGCTACTTTTAAGTTTGAGTTAACTTCTTAGTTGACAGATTTGTGATCAATTCAGTCTTAGGGCATTCCATAGAGAAGAAAAATAGAATGGGTCAGTTAGATGTCACTGAAAAACTTAAAAAGAGCTCGAATTTTAGAGTAGTTGATTTGTAAAACGGAGATGCGAATCTAGTATTTCGAGAACATAGCGCACCACTAAAAAAAATGAATTAAGTGGTAATTGATGGATTCCTAGTACTCTAGGTAAATAACTCAACATTCAATCAAGTGAACCATTTAGGCTTCCCGTAGCATGGGTGTCATACGATAATATTATACCAATTTTAAAAATATATAAACATACCACGGGTTCACGGCCCCCGTTTTAAGGCTATAAATTTGCCACTGGTCAAACCAATATAGATAGATAAATGATAAATGCACAGAGTAGGTACATGAGTAGTTTAGTATATAGGTCTCTCATTCTTGTAGTGAACTTTGAAAGGTTTAATATGTGCTATTTTTCAGAGCAGGAATCAAGGAGTGTCAGACTTTCGGCTAAGATCAAAAGTTATTAATATGTGCTCTTTTCTCAGCGCAGGTACAGTAGTTGTTTAGCATATAGGTCTCTCATTCTTGCAATGAACTTGGAAAGGAAATGTAGTGTGACAACCATGGGCGATCAAAACCAATCCCCTGGCAGTTCTGGTGGTGATGGACATTCTAAAGGCCAGATTCTTGAAAACCTACCTCAGGAAAAACTGAATATTGAGACAGAATGTGAAGAAACTGGCATTGATTGGATCAGCGAGCTACCTGACGCTCTTATTGTACAAATTCTTTCTCAAATGCCCATACAAGATGCCTTCAAAACATCTATTCTCTCTAAACGTTGGCAATACCCCTGGACTTCTATAGACAACCTTATTTTTGACAACAGGAATACCAATTGGTCCGATAGAGAGAATGTGATTAATAAGTTCATTTCCTTCACAGACAATGTACTACCTCTCCTTTGCTGCACTAAAATTAAAAAGTTCTGTCTATATTTCCGATTTTGCCTTGTTGCTTCTTATAGTTCCAAAATTGACAAGTGGCTTGAAATTGCTTTAAAGAAAAAAGTGGAGGATCTTGACCTGGAAATATGGTATTATGATCAAAACCCCTATGTCTTGCCACAAGTTCTCTGCAACAACTCATCCATTGTAAAATTTAATTGCGAGTTTTGCAGCATACCAGAAGAATGTGTACTAAATTGGACATCCCTGAAGAGTTTGACACTAACCTATTTGTTTCTTCGGGACGAACATGTTGAACAAATAGTAACAAATTGTCCTCAGTTGGAATCGTTGAAGCTATGTGAGTTTTGTGGTTTTCATCGCTTACATATAACTTCTCCAAAATGTAGAAGTCTGCAATTGATTGATCATGCCCATCCTGATGGAGATTGGGGTCCATTTGGAGGTGATTGTTCCTTCGAAATAGTTGCCCCATATATTCAACATTTAAAGATTTCGGGGCATTTTGATAACGTGGAAATTAGACTTGGGGACCTTTCATCTTTAGTCCACGCTGATCTTACTTTCTCTGTTGATGTTGTATTTGACAAAACCGTGGAACTTCTCTTGGCAAGTGTACGTTGTGCTAATGAGCTAATGATCCCATGCTGGTTTATCGAGGTCAGTTTTCAGCCCAAAAAATCTCCAGTCTTTTTTATGCTGAATATGAATATAATACACATACATACGTTGTATCAATGAGAACAATTTACAATATTTTTAAAAACCACATACTAAGAAATGTGCCTGCATTTAAAGTCAAATTATAATTAAGATAGACTGAACAAAGTCAGAATACTAAGGGGGAAAATAAGACTGACACAGTAACAAAAAGAAAAAGGTTCAATCTAGACAGCTCTGAATCTGCAGAAGAACTTAAACAATATAGAGAAAATTGAGAGCATGATGATGCAGGTGTAAACTTGTCTCTGTAAGATGTATTGCTCTACAGTAAAACAGACATAAAAAGGTAAAATTGAAATAGGATAGAAGGTCTACCTAATCTTGGAGCTGGATACCAAGGAAACACTTATCTAGGCTAAAAGGCAAGTAATGGTAATAATCACTACATTAAGTAAAGCATGGAGTGACTAGTTGAAGAGCATTCTTTGAATAAGGAGCTGTTTAGATGAGTCAAATGCACCCAAACAAATCAATAGCCAAATGGCCACTCGTTATTAGGATTGAGTGAGTGAGAAGGAGAAGGGACACTTGCATATATAGGTACTCTTTTGGTGCATAAATGAGTAATCACTCGTCGTTGATGTCAAATCCTCTGTTGTCGTTGGCATAGGCCCCCACACTACTCAAATAAGTCCCTGATTTGCTGTGACTGAAAAGGTGGTTCATATCCTCTATGTGCCTCTCACATTATGAGCACCTACTACAGATGTTGACGCTCTTCTTTGGAGGTTCTCCTGGGTTAAACAAGCTCCTTAAGGCACCAGCCAGGTAAAGCAAAGCTCTTTAAGCATCCTACTTCCAGGGGAGCTTTGCTTTTCCAAATGCATTTCATAAGCCAAAATGTGCTACTGCCAGAAGATCTCCTAGATAGAGAATACTAGTCTTTGATCTTGACGTTACCTACTGTGTTTGCTTTCTACAAAAGAGATTCAGCTCTGGAAGATAAAGAGGGGCAGCTATGCAGCTTATTTAAAAGTGAGGACACCGTTAAATTCACAATCATTTTTGCTGCACCAGAGACCAAAAACACAGTCCTGTTCAGACCACATTTCTGAAATTGTAGCATCTTGTGTTTGTGCAATACTGTAAATATATGGATACTGCATCTTCGGTGGTGTTTGGACTAGCCAAGCATCCTCCCAGAACTTGTCTCCTTCCCATTTCCAACTTGAAGAGGTGATGGCGAAAAAATAATTTTAGTGGACTCTAATATGCCTCCATATACCATAGGGACTGTTGCTGAACCTGTTTAGTTATCCAAGGGATCAGGCATGCATTTTTACCATAATGACACCTCCAAAGTGCCTTCTCTTCTTTACCACATCTTCATAACTACTTCTGCAGTGAGCTGTTGCTCTGCATCTTCAATTTCTCTACTCTTAAGTTCTCCCTGCCTTCAAATTTGTGGCGACTGATTCCCATCTTACCAAGTTGAAGGTTCTGTGTTCTTTCTCTCTTGCATAAGCAATTCCTATGTAGTTTGTTTGTCCAACCTTTTTGTCACTGAAAACATGCAGTGGAGCAAAGAGATAGGGTATATGGGATATTATTCTGAACTTAAAACAGCTTTGGTTGGATGTTATCATCACACAGTAGCTTTGTAACTGAATTCCTTGTTAACTATGTTTGTTTTCTAATATATTATAGAAACTATTGGGAAGTTCTGAGGCTAGAAAAAGATCAAATTAAGACCATAGTTTCAAGCATTCTCTTGTCGGGTGAAGGGGTGTGAAGGTTGAAACTTTAACCCATGAGTTTGGGATGCTTTTAGGCCCTATAAAATTTGATATTGTGATACTTAATGTACTTACCTTCTACTCTGCTTCTCTCTCCCATTTAGATGATTTATGTGTCGGTGTTAGAAAAGAAGAAAGATGTTCCATTGCTGATGCTGAAGTGCAAACAGTTGACGATAAATTCTTGGATTTCAAGAAATGCCATTCTCGGCATAGGTGTTCTCTTAAAGTCAACTCCTTATCTGGAGAATTTGATGATACTTCATGAAGAGGTATGTTTTCAATTGATTCTTGCTTCGAGATACCTTTTATATTCTTTTTCATTCTTTAATTTTTTCCCTTGTGTTTGTTTCATTATCCTTTACATTTTCAGTATCACATTTTGAGGCATAATATAGCCTTGGATGTCAAGCTGTTTTATGTATAGCGCCCTTTATTACTGAAATTGTTGGCCATCAGACCTACATTTTCTAATTTCTAAATATATGCGACCATAGTATTACTGCACTGAAGACTCTTCTTCCTTTTACAATGAGTTATTAGCTTCTTGCTTTTGTTTGGCATAAAATATTACATTCAATCATCTATTGATCTCCTACGACATCAATGGGAAGTCTTCAACATTTTAGTACTTTCCACTAAATTACTATCAGTGGTCTATCTCAATATTATACACCTTCTGACTAAAAAGTATTTTCATCTGTTTGTCTATTGTTTGACTATGTTACTTATATCTCGTTTCAGATTCTTTTGTGTGTTGTTCTGCAATTTCAGTACCATAAAATTCCATTCTAAAATCCAAACATTTACTTAAGTATCTTCTAGCTGTTACACTTACACTTAACCTGATTTGTGGTTCTTTTGTATCCGTAGGGAGATTTCTTTGTCTGGGATGAAGACTTGGAAGACGAAGAGTTTGATTGGTCAGGAGACACTTCCCTCTCCTTGCATGAAAACATATTCAAAGGCTCCTTACAGAATTTGAAGCATGTTGAGGTTACTTCAAACTGTTGTAGTTGTCAACACAAAGCTGACGCAACAGAGCGCCTTTCAGAATTTTTGAAGTCTTTGCTTGAGCATGCAAAAAATCTTGAGAAACTGGTTATAGCGCCATGGCACAATGGATGCGATATCTCTTCAGCCAATATCTCAAAAGTGATTAAGAACTTGCTAGCTTTTCCAGGAGCTTCTAATATTGCAGTTGTTTCCTTAGGATCGGTCTCCGGTGTTGACTTTTCAGGGGAGTAGAAACTTTTATACTGACCTTGTTTGTTCTAATATTTTGTTCAACTACTTTTGGAACTCTTATATTTTTGTATGTCAGTGTAAAAAAATGTTGACCATCAAGTTACTGTGTAACTGAAAGAGGAGATGTAATCTGCTATAATTGATTAAACTACTGTGGTAGTATTCAAAGTTGTTTTGCATTATCAATGTATAATATGCCGCATGTTCTATTAGATATTCTTTCCTTATGAGAGTGTAATTTTAATGTTTTGATTACATATTGATGCTACTACACATTTACTACCATTTATAAATTATTTTACTAGCTAAATATTTAATATATCATATCAAAATTTGTTGATCCTCCAATGTGTGTTTGCACCTCCAAAGTACAGGCTCCAACCATCGCACCTTTGGATACTGGGGTATGGAAATTTGTCAATGTTTACATAATGCACCAACTTTTTGTTCCCCCTTCATAAGAGTGTTGATGTGAAATGATTACTTACTCTTCCTCTTAAAGTTGTTTATTCAGCATGCCATACAACAAATATGTTCAGTCCTAGACAATCAAGTAGGCTCATTCTTTGGTTTATAAAGATCTTGTAGTAGCCGAAGGTAGTCCGCTTCTTAGATTGAATTTCATCTTATATAACAATACAACCGGGCCTTATTAATTTAGAGACTTTATCAATAGTATAAGTGGACCAAGTAGACATTAGTCTTGCTGGTTTGATCCTGTCCGGGAAGAAAATCGAGCCGCATTCCCCAACAAATCAAGCAGAAATTAGAATGAGAGATGGCACAAACGATCCCATGGATGAAGATTGAAATTCAAAAAATTACATCCTAAAATTTGCTACTGTATTGGGCCCTGAACCTCAAAAAATCTCTTATACTTTCTCTCTGTTGAGTTCCTGCATTGAATTCTACACCAACTGCAAGAAGTCCAAAACTTACAAAAGGGGCATATACAAATGACTTTATGACTGGGCAAAAATAGTTTGTCCTTTCACCTCAATTCTTGAAAGGATTGGGGGGGGTAATGCACCAAGCATTTTAGGCATAAAACTTTCTTTTGTTTTGATTACTATGGTGCTGTTATTAATCTGCTGATGGCATAAAATACTTTTATTTACAGAAGAAAAAAAAACAAGAACCAGGTAATTTACTTTGAGTAGATACCAGTTAAATCAGTCACATAGTTCATAGATGACAAACACAGACTTGAACAAACACAAAGGTCATGGAAGAACTACTGTGCAAAAGATGCTGAACATATTTGAATGTAGATCCCAAAGAGTTTACATTCAAAGTGGCAACTTCTGTCCGAACATAGAAGGGATTATAGTTTCATTTATCATATATTATATGAAAGTAAATCCTTTACATGAAAACAGACATTGACAGATAGTGAATGCAAAAGAAATGACTACAACTGAACTAGTACATCCGAGATACAACGCAGGGTCATTCAGCTTAGCCTTAGATAAGCAATAATCAAAGAAGAATGATATGTCAAGAGATAAGTAACACTTAACAGTACCTAACATTTAAATTGGAGAGAAGCATACTGATGGCCACCAAATGAAGAAAGGAGCAAGGAAACAAATTAAGAGAAACTAGTATAATTGCAGGTCACTACAGTAGCAAAAAAGTTTAAGAAAAACATGCTAATTTTTTGGATTGCTGATCTATAAAGCCAAACATCTTTAGCCTTCTAAGATTTCAAATAATATGCTAGCAATTGAGAAATCATATGATGTAGGAGGTCATATATCAAGGCTGTCCACTTCAAATTTGGGTATTCATTTATACACAATTAGTTTCCAGCGGGAGCATGCTATACAAAATAAATGATCACCGTGTAACTACCTAAATTAATCAGTGGTAAAAAGTACGAACCTTGAACCAATACAAGAGCAGAGAGGAAATGAACCAAGATCAGTCAACACCACCAACATCATTGAGGTACTACAAATTCAACGAACTCAATGGAAGATTGCAAATAAACAAAGATAAGAGAAATGACATACATGTGGGTATTTCGTGCAGATTTTCCAATAGAGACTACAAATTAAGAGAAATGCTAAATACACTCATATCAAATGCTTACACATTATCACTGCTAGTAAGCCATTTGTAAGTAAATCCATGTTAAAAGGGAGAAAAATGGATCTTGCAACCCAAGATAATCAACACCCGCAATCCCAGCAAGCTATTACAATTTCGATCTATTCTATAGCACAGCGCAACTGAGCTGACATAAAAGTTTATTGAAGCAGTAACCAGGAACTATAAACAGTAACGGGGCACATAAAAACGAGTAGTAAATCAATGTAGTGAAGTCCCTAGCAATGTGCAACCAAAATTCGTCAAAATGGAGTACAATTTCCATTTCTATTCCCCATAAAAATAACAATTTGCAGTATAAGAACATGAGGCAAAATTGGAAATTTCATTCTAGTACCGCTGTAGCACCTATTGCCTTGAGCTTTTCTATAATGGCATTAGCTTCATCTTTCGTTACTCCCTTTTTCACCACTGCTGGCGCTTTTTCTACCAACTCCTTAGCTTCCTTCAAACCCAAATCAGTAAAAGACCTAATTTCCTTAATCACCTTAATCTTGGCCGCCGCATCAAACTTGTCAAGCTTTACATCAAAGATAGTTTTTTCTTCCACCTTTGTATCCGCAGCCGCTGCACCAGGGCCAGAAGAAGAAGATCCAGAACCCAAACCTGAAACAGCAGGCCCATATCGATTAAGACCCATTTTGTGCCGGAATAGGATAGAGTAGTCATGTTTTTCGAGCTTATTCAGGTCCAGAAGTTGGTCGGCGATCCGCTCCAACTTCTGGGTTCGGGTTTCTGTAGCTGTGCATAGAGTGTAAGCTATTGATGGGGCACGGATCCGGGAAAAGAGTCTTGTCAATGAGATTTTCGAAACTAGAGATGCCATTTTCAGTAATTGCAGAGACTTTGTATTAGGGTTTTAGAGAAGTGGGAAGAAGGTGAAAGCAGAAGGGGACTGAAAACAAAACGGCGTCGTTTTGTATGTCAGACAGTGGCGAGTTGGCTAGTTGAAGAGTACTTCAGATTTCTAAAATGTTTTGAAGTATTAATATTTTTATTTTTATGTTTATTAATTCTTAAATACTATAATACATACTACTAATTAAAAAAGACTTCTTAGTTTGATACACGAGATAAAAGTGGATATCTCAAAATTAAGTATATCCTATTAAATTTGAAATTATTTTATCCTATCATCCAAATGAGATAAATTAATTCAAGAACTATAATTCCAAATATTTGTATTATGTTTTATATTTATTTTATTTTTTGTAAAAGAAATTGAGATAGGAGATTACAACATGGAAATCGAACCCTCACCAAGTAACCAACCAAACTAGGAAGATTCTCTCATATTATGATTCATGTCTAATCGTGAATCTTAATTTATTTATTTTTACTTTTATTGATACATTGTACCCAAAAACAATTGGCTAGTGGAAAAGAAAATAACAAGTAACAGAACTACTTTCATTTTAACATTATTTTCCAAGTTTCTTCCGCTTTTGTTTTCCCTAACATCCAAAATTTGAGAAGAATGAGTAAATTAATTGTTACTATGTAATATCACACCACATGTCATATGCTTCAACTATCTCAGTGCTATAATTCTCTATTTTTACCAGGTTGAATCTCCGGCATCATTTCATCGCTTTTTGCAAAGGAGGCTTGTCATCGTAAGGAAGGAGCAATTTCTGTGAAGGTAATTCACATCTGGCCTAATTGAAAGTTGAAGAATGTAGCATCTTTTTTCCTCATATCCTCCCACGTCTTCAATATTTCATACGCTGAGGGAACCTTGGTTTCACTAGAGTTGTCATCTTCATCACTAGACATCCCGAGTTCTAACTGATCGATATCATCCAAGTAATCAGATTGGTCATCAAAAGTTAATTCGTCATCAGAAAGCTCAAAGATTGTGTTCCTCCCAGCTCTCATATCTTCTCTGTGACTTAAGTGTGACATATCCGAAACTAACTCCCTGTCAGCACCTTTTTCTCTCTCATCGTAGGCTTCATCAACTTGAACATGCTGAAGGGGTAATTCTGCATTAGCTGGAGCATTGCATCTATATAGACTTCCATCCTTATCAGCTGCCAAAGCGCTGGCATCTGTTAATTTAGCAGGTTCATTGATTATAAGCATACTTGACGTGCAAGATCCACAAACAGATTCCAATGCCCTGCACAAGTTTACAATGGTCGCGTCTGATCCCAAACTCTGCCTGCATATTACATCCAATAATCCTCTCAAACTAGAATGGCTAAGTCTTTCATTGTTGCTGTTGAATAGGTCAATCCACTCTTGTTTACTGACTTGAAATGGAACATGAACCATTAATTTAATTAGAGCAAGGGCTCTTTCATGATCATGCTGACATGTAGCTTGACATATAATCTCAAAGAAGAATGATGGATGAGGTATTTGACCAACTTCCAGAATTGCATCAAAGGCATGCTCTAGCAAATGCACCTGCATCAACAACGAAAGCAGCTTATAAAAGGAAATGTTGAATACAAACAAACAGGATCTGAGTTTAACCTAGTTCCAACAACTGATTTTTATAACTCCAAAACAGAGACTCATCTGGAACACAATCCAACTTATTATAAGTTAATAACTAAATCCACAATTTTAGAAGTATTTTATCTTTCTTCCACTCAATTGCAAGTAAATAATTGAAATGAGTTGAATCAACCTACAGTCCTACACATTTTGACCAGGAAGACATCATGCTTTAGTTTTCTTTCTATATGGAACAAGGGTGTTAGTCTACTATTCGCTTGTCAAAAAGATATCATCAAATGCAGGTCCTGATAAAGAAGCCAGTTTTTCAATTTTTACCTTCCCAGCTTTTGATGCTTCCACCAAGAGGTACGCATGTCTGCTTTGATCAAGCAGATACCCAGCTAAAGCCATCTCCTTGTACACATACTCAAAGTATTCCCACTGGAGAGAGAAAGCAGAGGATTCAAGCATCGAGGTGTATGTGTATGCATCTGGCCTACGGGCAGAGCTAAAATCATCCTGGCTAAGTTGAGGACCAGGACTCTCTGTCTTACCCCACTCAAATAATTCCTTAGCTTTATAGAACATATCGTTCTTGCCATAAACCTTCAACATGGCATTTATGATTCCTATGTCAGGTTCGCAGTGCTTTTTACTGTGTTCATATATACATATACAACCATCAATATGTCCACCGTCCATGGATGATAAAATCATGCCAGTAAAGGTAACTGCCAAAGGTCTTGTGCGACGTAGCATCTTCAGCTTCTCAATCTGCAGTAAGAGTGGAATGACTAGCATTGAGTTTGTGCATCAAAAGATCAGCAGAAGATGAACCATGCAGACACATTTACACAGAGAGGAGAGAAGTCTCGAAAATCAGCAGATACAGTGTATGTTATGCCACCTTTTCAATGAGAGTGAGAGAGAGCATAAATAACACAGCAGAAGATGCATACTTGAAGGCAACAAAATTTTGAGGCATGTAATGACTAAAGATCGAAGGTTAAAAAATAAAATGGAAGGAACCAATGCATGAGTACACACTGAATTACTCTACAAGTACTATAACCAACATTTCCTTTTTAAAGCTTATCATGATAACAGGTTCAAGCCCCACACCATGCAAAGCGAAGCCTGGTATTTAAGTGGAGAAGGGTAGAGGGGCGGGCCCATTATCCACCGAGTTTAGAAGGCTGTGATTGGTCCAAAGGGCGGGTCACAGATGGATTTCTCGGTTATCAAAAAAAAATGATAACAGTCTTGGCTACAAAGGCAAGGGCCAAAAATAGCTACATTCCTCAATCAACGGGCTTGAAGAACTACCAAGAATCAAGCTTAAGAGAGGATGCATGAAATTTCTAGAATGAACTTGTTGCTGGATTTCAATTAGAATCCAACATCTGCCAGAATAAGTATCGTCTAAAACTCAATAAATTTGCCTTATTTTAAATGCACTATGACAGTCTTTATAACTTAGCCTGAAAAAAGTGATCTACTACATGCAAACTTTTTGTCCTCCAAAAATAAATAAATGCGCTAATTAATTTTTTTTAAAAGAAATTATCTAATCCACTAGTGTACATTAACCGATAGAAATGACAAAAGAACTTTTTTATGCAAGAAACATAGGAACTGACTTCTAAGAAAGTCCAAATGATTATCTATATAACTTCAGCTTCACTAGCGCAAGGAAGTCGGGGTTATAAAAACCATCAAAAAGAAAACAGATAAAGAGAAAAGGGTACCCTCACCTCCAAGAATGCTTCTTTCCACATTCCATGGTAGCAAAGACAGCAAGCCAGCTCATAATACACTGAGGCACTTCCAACAACTCCTCTTTGTTCCATTTCCCTCACCGCTTGAATGGCTTCATTGACTCTCCCCTCTTCCCAGAAAGATTTTACAAGAACTAAAAGAAGGCCACAATAAGTCGGTAAGTTAAAAAAAAATTGAGTGCTCTTTTTTCTTCTTTTTCTTTTCATTGGAGGTTGGGGAAGAGAAAAGAAACCATCTTACCTTTATAACTAAGAGCTTTTAGGGCTTCCCCACTTCTCTTCATCTTTCCAAAAAACTCATGGACAAGTTCATATTTTCCAGATTGCAACATTACCTTTCAATAAAATTGCAGCACGCTTGTAACACTTGCAATGCTACTATAACTACTTAGAAATAAATAACAATCATGATATGGTAAATACCACGCTCCAATAAGCAACTACTAAAAATCCTCACTGAATGGTTGTTTGGTGATGCTAGTCGAAAATCTTCTGTGTCAGCAAGTCACACAATAATTCAGTGATTGTTGTTTATTTATTTTCTTGCGAGCAATTCCTTTTCTTTGTTTTTTTTTTTTCAAAAAAAGGAATGGCAGTTGCTAAATGAGCATTTCCTTTTAAAATACTAACAAGACAAATCATCTGAAAGTGTTCTCTAACTTGTTCACGTAACAGTAATCAATGTGCAATTCACAATGCTGTTCGCGATTTCCTAGAATTACTCTTATCTGAACCATGGATTAGAAGGAACACACACACGTTCTAAGCAGAAGGCAAAACAGTTACTAATAGTGATTGCTCCTTACAGGTATCAAAAGTATGAATTGCCTCCAGATATTATAAATGATTATTTTGATTTCATAGGCTCTTTACAGTTAAAAAAAGGAGTCAGGGACAACCTAAACGTCATTAAACGAAAAAGGAAAAAAGGTATGAACTACCTCCATTGCGAGTCCATAGCTTGGCCCATTTGGCTTAAGACCATTATTTCTCAACTGCTCAAAAACCCAGAACACTCCCTTCCACTGGCGGGATTGTACACAAGCATTTAAAACCTGGAAACCATTTAGGTAAAGACCAATGAAGTCACAAATATGCAGATTATCAAACATACAAAAGAAATTGGCACCCAGAAGTAAAAACACTACTTTTTATCAGAAAAGAAAAAAAGACAACAGAAAGGACAACAATTACTTACAGCATTATATACCACAAGATCCGGTTGAAGAACAGGGTCCCAATTCTTCCTCCGCATGTACTTTAATTTTTCGGGTTTTTGCTTCATGCAGTCAATGATGTTGATCAACTCTTTGAGCAAACCAGCTTGGCCAAGTGTAACAGCCAGGCTATGGTAGGCTGCTATATCAGGGTAAATATGGGCATCACCCTAAACATCACAAAGTGTCAGGCTCTCTCCAACCACGTCATATGAGTATATTCAAGAAGAAGCCGACATATAAGAGTTAGGAAATACTCTCATCAAATTGAACACTTGAAGAGCTTCACGGGGCCTTCTTGCTTTCCCTAGAACTGCCAACAGTTTTGTGTACACGAACCTAGATAAAGCAAAGACTATAGTTTCTCCTTTTTCAAGAATTCAGAAGCAACTAATTTATATGATAGATTAACTACTGACAAAACTATAGCTCTGAAACAAAATCATCATAGTTACTTGCATAAATGAAATAACATTTGGTTAATTGCTGATAAAACATTAAAACATATGTACCTGCTTTTGCTGCGTCTATGTTCCTTAGAAGTGTAAACCCAGTGTACAACAGACAAGGCGTGTTTCCACTGTCCCTTTTCACCAAGCCCTTGCACTAACCTCAGCATTTGCTCCTCAGTATACTGCAATCCAGAGTGTTTCATCAACTTAGAAAACTTATAATCCTTCACACCAAGTTCTGTCTCACTCAATCTACAACAAGAATGCAGAAAATTATCAGCTTCAATTCTTCAACCTACGGTGAACATGCAGAATTCACGCACTTAATCAATAGTACTACAACAACAACAATTACAACTTAATGCCAAATTAATACAGTCGGATATAACTGCCACACCTATCAATACCAGGAACCTCAATCTCAGACTAGTTGGACACAAGTCAGGTATATTTGCACAACTATTGGTACTACAACAATAACAAGGCCTCAATTCCAAATTTGTTGGGGTTACATACCTATCAATGATAAACCGAATGGTCTCAGCTTCGCCTCTACGACGTTGTCTGTAATCCCAGTTAGCCCTTTCGTTATCGAACCATCCTTGCTTGATTTCAACATCATTATCCAAAAGCCATGAAAATTTATCTCTTTCACTCTCAATTATATCACTGAGCTCCCACAGATGCTCAGAATTCAATTTATCACCAGAATACACCTTACTCTCACTGGAAAGCTCTTGCAATTTGAGTTTCTCAATCTTTTCCCAAGGCCTTCCCACCATTCTTTCATCATTTTTGGCCTTCACCTCTTTCTTGAAGCTTTTGTACTCTGATTTAACGGCTTGGAAATATGATTCTTCGGCGAGGGCTTGTTTTTGGGTATCTGTGAGTGGCGGGGGTTCTTTAGCGGCTTTTTTTGCGAGGCGTCTGTTGAATCTTTGAAGCTCCTTTATGCGGAGAGTGTGGATAATTTTCGGAGTTGGGTCGACGCCTTTTTGCAGGAGGTTTTGCTTTAACTTTCCGACGTCTATTGCCGGTAACGGAGAGGGAATACGTGGAGGTCCAGTGGAGGCTTCCATGGATATGGAGGAATGAGAAGTGAAGTGAAATTTGCAGAAGCAATTACAATTTACAGGTTGGTCCTCCCCGCTCTTTGCTGATAAGACTACCAGCAATGATTTTATTTGATTTGAGCAAAGATTTTCTTTTTTAAAATATTAAATATTATTACTACGAAATTTTTTATTATGCATGAGGTATAACTAGTACTAGTTGTATGGGGAGATTATTTTATTACTATTGTATTTTTATTTGTGGGACCCATGCTTTATTTTCCTTTTTTGCCTTTTATTTGTCTTTCCTACCCTCTCTCTGTTTCCTCATTTTTTCTAGATATTTTGTTTTAAGTTCTATTTGGAAATCAATTTAATTACTACTTTAGTTTATTTTGATGAAAGTAATTATTATTTTTTTACTTATTTGTTTTAATAGAATTTTTTTTTCAAATTATAATTTTTATTATTCTATAATTAAAGGCTATGAGCATAAAAATATTCAAGTTAATTCTTTGGATGGTCACTTATATCATAAAATTGATTACTAAAATTATTTTTGTTTCTTTTCCTCCCAATTTTCATTTATAGTACTTTAAATTTTTGCCTTCATATTTCATTGTTTTTTTAACTTCTACTTTTAGGATCCATTTAAACATAAATATTTATAAAATAATTTTCACTTTATTTGAAAATTGATTTTCGACCATGAAAATTTGGAACACTGCCTTTTTTTTTTGAAGATATATTTTTAATTTGGAAATATATTGGTATAATGTGTTTTTTCAACTTACTTTCACTTTTGAAATGTTATTTAAGTTTAATATGAACATACTTTTGAATATTTTTTGCAAAAATAAAACATAATTCTATTTTCAACTCTAATATATATATAGTCAAACACCTAATAATAATAATAATAATAATAATAATAATCATAATCATGCTTTCTATGTCGATAACTTCTAAATATTTAATGTGTAATATATTCAATTGAATTCGTATTAGAAATTTATTTTACTAAACTAGTTTTATTAATTATATTATTAAATTTTAAATTTTATTATTAATATATTATGTAATTATTTAATGATAAAAATAATAATTTTAAAAAGTTTTTTCTGTTAAATTAAATAAGTAAAACAGTAAATTATTTTTCACTATATACACGGATGGAGTAATTAAATTTGTTTTAAATTAGATTTAGAGAAAACTAAAAAAAGAGAAAAGAGAAAATTAAGAAAGAGAAACAAAAGCTCAAGAAGAAAAATATAGCATGGGTCCCATGCTTTATAATATAATATCAATAAAATAATCCCCTCTTACAACTAGTACTAGTTGTACCTTATGTATGATAAGTGATAACACTATCGCCTAAAACAATTCATTTGTGGGACTATTAAATTTTTTAATAAAAATAAAATATGCATCTTAATATTAAATTACAATAAAATAACTTTTTTTTTTTGAAATGGACTGAAAAATTGTCATACAAAATAGGACAGAGCATAGTATTGCTTTGAAACAATTTTCGAGTGTTAAATGTCAAAATGTTGATTTGAGAAGTAATATGAACTTGACAGCATAAATAGTTGGAAAAAAGAAGTAATTATCTCACACTCGGTGGAAATGTTTTTCTTAAACAATATTTTCTGACAATTAAATACTAACTAACAGATCATATATTTTTATTTAATAAAATACTCACGAATATTTTTTTAAAAAAATAGAAATTTTAAAAGCTTTAAGTTAAAAGAGGTATTGACAATCATTTGGTGTTCAATCAAAGAATACACAAAATTGGCATTATTAACTGGGTCTTCCATATAACAGAAATATTATGATAGCTTAGGTTATCTTCTAATAAATATAAAACTTAAAAGATCCGTTTCCTTCACACAAACTCGTGCAGCAGATCAGCAAACACTATAAGAGGAATTGCAAGCACAATTAGAGAGAGTTGAGACGAAAAATGGCAAGAAAAAAACATGTAACAACTCACTCAATAGACAAAATAATTTAATTTACAGTACAAGAGAACTCTGGAGAAACCAGCAGAAAAAACCAATAGCCTCGCAAATTTATCATACAAATCAGCACCACTACAAAAAAGTTTTAGTCATCTTTAGCTCTTTGATTTCGAGTGCTTAACAAGCCAATCAATGACTGAGTCAATGTTGGTGGAATTCTTGCACGAGATCATATAGCAGCACACTTCTCTATCAGTAATTGATTTCAATCCCCTGCAAAAAAACATAATGTTCTTTAAGATAAGACCACATAGATATAATTAATGCTATGCGATCAGAGTTTTAAGAAATAGGAGGAATAGCAGGAGGGATGATAAGGTTAAGATCCAATCTTCTCTGCGGCTAAGATATGAGAAGGACATGCAGAGGTATTTGCATTCCTTCCAAAAGCTTTTTATACCAAGTGAAAGAAGAAAATTTATTTTCCTTCCTTTCCAGTTTTATGGAATTGGACCAAAAGTGAATGATTAAACTTTTACCTCCCTTCCACTAACCAACCATACTGTAAACTAAGGCCAAAAAGCCACCAATCACTAGCGTAATATTCTGCACTTACATCTGGTCAGTCAAAGCCTGTTTGGACAGGGAATCAGGCTTGTCAATCTTGTTTCCCAGCACCAGCAATGGAATACCACTCAGAGATGGCTTGCTCAGCAGGTCATGGAGTTCACTACTTGATATGCTGAGGTTATCAGGATCAGCAGCATCAACAACATAACTGCAGGGAAGGACATTTAAAGAATCCAGAAACCAAATTAGCTCAAGGCTATAGTATAAGAATTCATGTATATGAAGTTACAGTTGAGGTCCTTGAAATTTGTTAAAACTCTCAAGAGAGCAACTAATTTAGCATCATTCCTTTAAATACACATAAGATCAAGATCAAGGAATTCCACCTATCGAAGGCATAAAAATATAAATCTGTCAAGCACCAGAGAGGACAGCTTGATCAGGCAAACCATGAGATTCAACAAAACTGTTCATTAATAAACCATGGAGAAGATTCATCTCAATTCGTAATATGTGTTATCTTCTAAATGAGTGTATAAATGGATTCATCTACATCTATCTGTAAAAGCAAATAGAATAATATAAGCTGGAGAGGAGATGCTTACACTATAGCAGAAACAGCACGACAGTATCTCTCCCACATACTGCGGAATCTGGGTTGACCTCCAAGGTCCCACAATTTTATTGTGACATTTCCTTTAGTCACTTTGCGCATGTTAAATCCCACCTGAATACCAAAAATTTCCGTAAAATTATAGAAGATCACTTAAAAGTACTTAGCAGAGTTGGCCAAAAAGTAAAAACTAGTATGAGATCCTTTAGGATGAAAACTTACAGTTGGTATCATGTCTTCACTGTATCCACCAGTCTAAGAATAAGAAGGGAGAAACAAACCCATTAAGGTGTCAGATTCCATCAGTTATATGGAAGCAAAGCAAGTGAAACAATAATGATGAGCTGGCACTAGAAGGTTAACAAGGAATTTACTTACAGCAATAACATTTACAAGAGATGTTTTTCCCGCATTTTGCAATCCTATCAATGAAAGCTCCATTTCCTGCTTAAAGAAGAGGCTGGAACAAGCAAGTTTTGACATGAGGAATCATTTAATAAGAGCCAAAGGAAACATAGTGATCAGCACAAGTGCATTTAAAATATTGAAATTCTGACATGCTTTATACTTTTAAGTCCACCTCAGAAAGAAGATGACAATAAGTTTCAACAGTCAAGTTCCAAACTTTGAAGTAATAATGAGACGCAACACCATCATTGAAAGACCTTACACTAAAAGCAACTACAAGATCTAAAGTGCTCAAGCATGGTGGGATGGCACAAAACTGAATAACGGATGGTGACTTCTTAAAATCTGTCAAATATAAGTTATTTTTGGTCGTCATTTCTGGAACCACCCCAGTTGAACCTCAGGAAAAAGTTTTGCATATGATGGAAGGTCAAGGGGAAGCATCAATTGTTTCACTTTCATCAGTCAGTGTCTAGTCCTTTCAAAAATATGAAAAGGCGTTCCAACCACATATACAGACTTGATGTTTCTGATAAGAGGTGGTCAATCATTGACCAGGCAAAGAGTCTGTCTACAGCAATGACTCCGATGGAACACAAATCATTTTGCAAGAAACATAGAAAAGTCAAAAGCTACAAGAATTTCAAGGATTTAGGTGGAAAATGCAATAAGAGCTAAAGAAGGGAAATGGTCCAGCCAAATCTGGAAAGTAAATAAACCAAAAGGAAAAGGAATAAGTTATCAAGACCTTCTCATGAACAAAGAGAGAAAAATAATAAGAGACCATATAAGGGAAAGAAACAACATTTCAGCTGGCACAGGATCCTTAGAAGGAAAGACATGAAATCCATTCTTATAGCTAGCAAAAGATTTACAATCAGTACAACATGAATTGAAACATAGGTCCTCGGTAGGCGGGAACAAAAAGAGAAAGACGAAGATAGAAAGGTTCGGTCCCAGTTGGTCTCGTCTATGGATTTTCTTTCCCTATCCTATTGTCAAGCGAATGTGGCCATACCCAGAGGCCTATCGCATCAGCAAGAAGACTTTCTAGTCAGATCCTTCCTGCGCGTGTGGACAGGGGCAGAGCTAAGAGGGGGTTTGGATGAACCGAGTAGCTTTCCGGTAGATCCTGTATTTGTATTAGAAAATTATATATATATATATATATATATATATGTATATTAACTTTTGAATCCCTAACAAACTGATTGACGGCTCAGTGGAAAGGAATGGGTTGTGGACCCCACTATCAACAAAAGTTCCTTTTTTTAGAGTTGTGGGTTCGAACCCCACTATCAACAAAGTTTATCCTAAAATGCTCAGTTGTACTGAAAGATAGAACATATTTTTGTCGTTTCAAACTAGAAAATCTCCTTACACTACCTAAAAGAAACAATCTTTTAATGCCCGTTGTCGTGTTGTTGGGAAGTGTAGTAGTGACGTACAATAGAGGTTGAATGACCAGAAACTTCCACCCCATAACTCTTTCAGAAGTGACCAAATGGGACAAGATAAGAGGAGCGCTGGATAGAGTTGGAAAAAAGAAGTCTTTCTGTAGACAGTTCAACATCTGGTAGCCTAAAAACCCAAAACCTTGTTATGCCCACATCTGATAAATAGACTGAATGTTTTCTGCCATTGATTTCCCATTCCAATTTCTTTTCCACCATATGAAAGTCAGTAATAGAAATTTGTAAGATATGTGGGACTACGATGACCACTATTACCCAAGTTTCATGGTAAAATTCAGACCCGTACTGCCCCAACCAATCAAAGACTTAGAAGATGCAAAAATAACATCTTTTTATTCCAAATTCTAGAAATCTCAAACAAAAGAAATAAGAAGACACAGGAACCAGAGTCATTAATCAACCGTTCAACAGATCACCCAAAAACGAAAAAACAAAATGAAGATAGATCGTACACCACATGACAAATTAACCAATCCATAAGCCAACAACGGCATATCAATATCTCCGTGTGTAATTAACCAATTGACAGCCCACAAAATCCTCAATAATTGGCACATTATGACAAAGAGGATGCTTAATAGAAAAATTCATCAACTATGCCTCAATCTCAATTTAATTCATATAGGTTATATGGATCCTATTTAACTTTATCCAAGCCTTCACCAATTATACTTTGCAAAGTTCATAATAACAAAAAAAAAAAAAGGATATACCTTCGAAGCCAATTGAGAAAAGCTTCCCAGATACCCATGGCTGATGCGAAGAATCGTAAAAGAGAGAGATCTGAATAAGAATATCAGTATGAAGAAGAAAGATCCCTCTCAAACATAACACAATAAATACCTTTTTCCCTTTCCCTCTGTATTTGTGTATCCTATATGCGTACAAAATGGTGAAAACCAAATCATATGAGATATGGGAATAAATTATTGCGCTATAACTCAATTTTAGCCCTAGAAACTACATGAATTTACTAAACAGCCATTGGTGTGAGCTGATATATTACGCTGTCATATGAGTACGTGGACCAATCAAACTGATCTCTTAAAGTAGCCAATAAGGGAATAATGAGTTACGCGCGAAGAGGATGTGCGTGATTTACACTCACAGTGAAAGTTCAAATCCATTGGCGGAGGGGCGGTGCTAGATGGATGATTATTGGACGGCGGGCGGCCCCACGGGATCTTTTATTCGTGGACGCATGTTCAGCCTAAACTCTAGGGTCAACATGCCCAATTTTTTCAATTACTTAGAGCATGTTTGGCATTCTGTTAGGAGGCTAGTAGTATTTTATTTTATTTTAGAAAAAATCACTTTTTTGCAAATAAAAATAAAATTGTTAAGCAAATTTTTAAAATTGCTTTTTTAAAAAAAAAAAAAGCAGGAAATTATTATTTTTAAGACTAAAAAATTCTTTACATATATACATATTTATTAATATATCCCTTATTGATTAATAAACATATCTCATAAGTTTGGTTAATTTTCATTCAAGAATTTTATTTTTACTTTTATATCATAAAATTTATGTTATTTGTGTTTTATATTATTATTTATATTTTATATTGTATATATCATTCAGAATTAGAAATAAATGTAACAACTATATTTTTGCAGGATTAGAAAAAGAGAGAAAAATTAACAATTAAAGATTTAGACCCTCCCAAAAAGTAACAAATAACAAATTTTTATTTTCTTAATTTATGTATTATTTTATTTTAATATGATTTTTTTAAAAAAACTTTAGAGTACTTAACAAAAAAAAGGATAATAGCTAAGATTGAATCCAAGAGAATAGGTAACAAATAACAAAAAGATTCTTCTTTTCAATATATTTCAACAATATTTATCTATGTATAATATTGATTGAAATTTGAATATGCACATTTTAATTAATTAAATTAAAAATGTAATTAAAGTTTTTGTATTAGGTGTTTAAAATAGTTTCTCTCTATAAAATAATTTTAATATCAAAAACACATTGATGCTTGTCCTTTTTCGCAATCTGACTCTCAAAAGCACTTTCTTTTAAAAAAGGGCAAATGGTCAAATATATCACTGTATTATTGGAAATAATTTAAATATATCTTTTGTTATACTTTCGGGCTAAATATACCCCTCATATCATACTTTGGTACTGATTTATGCTTATATTTAACTAAGGGACACGTGAACGGCTAAGATTAAAAGAATTCATTCAATTTTAAATAGACCAAATTGTGATACAACCCACCCGCCCTAATAACATAACCCAATCTAATTAATTATATTGACCGCCCAATTCAATCTTCAAAAAAGAATAACAGAACATTGAAGAAAACTTCTTTGTTTAATGGGAAATTGCAAAACATTGAAGTGATTTTTAGCTAGCCATTAATTTGATGGTTAATCGATTGTTGGGAGTGTCAAGTGAATCAGAAGTGAATGAGATGGTTCGATTTCTCAGATTTTGTGGATGGATGCCTCTCCGTTCCAATCAATATGCCTGGTTTCGCTTACCATAGGCAAGAGAGAAACCACTTTTCAGTGCAAATTTGATTCACGAGTTAATATAAGCTTCAGTAAGGAACACATTAGTTGGCAGCTACCTTATTAATGAAGTTAACCAAGCTATTGGTTTGCAGTATTTCGTTTTCTATCATCATTAGGAAATGAGATTTTAGAGCTTAATAAATGAGACAAACTGGGAAAGAAGGATGTGTTAACAACAGTATACCACAGAGAGAACTTCAATCATAGGTTTTCTTTGTGTTGAAGACTGAATTGGATAGGTCAATATAATTGATTAGATCAGGTTATGTTATTGGAGCGGGCCGGGGCGGGGCGGGTTATATCATAATTGGGTCTATTTTAAATTGAATGGATTCTTTTAATCCTAGTCGTTCTTGTGTCCCTCAATTAGATATAAGGGTAAATCAGTACCAAAATATGATGTGAGGGGTATATTTAGCCCAATAGTATAACAGAAGGGGTATATTTAGCCCGAAAGTATAACGAATGGCATATTTTAACTATTTCCAATAGTATAAGGGTATATTTGACCCTTTACCGTTTAAAAAAAATTGTCAAACACAAATTGCATATCAAAAACACTTTTTAAATGAATTTGTCAAATACAATTTTTTTTTAAAAGCACTTTTCTAAAAAGCTATTTTAAAAAAAAAAAAATTCTAAAAATAAACAACTTTTAGCAGCAATGCCAAACAGGCTCTTATTCACGATTCTAAAAAGAAAATTTTACTTTTAATATATTAAAGATATTATTCCGTTCATTTTTATTTGTTACTTATTTTAAAAATAAATTTTATTTTTACTTGTCATGTATGACATCTCAAGAATATACAATTATTCTTTTTCAGGTCTTATTCTCACCATTAAATACTTATTTTTCAAATCATTTTTCAAGACCTAATATTTTAGATCATTAAATAGGAATAGTTTGGTAAAATACCTATATCAATAAGATTGTTTTTTTAATAGATGTGTCAAGTCAAAGAATGACAAGTAAATGAATGGAGGGAGCATTATTTTTTCAGATTTTATTTTTAGCATTAATTACTAATTTTCCATATTATTTTTCAAGACCTAATACTAAATATCAATTAATAACATAGTTTATAGTATGGTAAAATAATGAGTCAAATATTATTTTCTTAATGAGTATGTCAAGTTCAAATATGACAAGTAAATATGGACGAAAAGAGTACTTTTAAATTTTATAGAAAATATTGTCAAACAAGTAATCAACTTACATCAAAGTAAAGTTGTGCTTTTTTTCTTTTGAATATATGTAATTTAGAATTTTTAAAGTTGTACTTTTTCTCATAAATATGAAAATATCACAATTTGCAAAAACTATCAAAACTTTCTCAACATCATACAATATTACATCTTGAATTTGGCTCCTTACCATTTCTCTTCTCTACATTTTCCCAAGTTTCTACTTGGATTAGTGAGATATGACATAGGTTAAATTAAAGAGAAAATATATAACTAAGCTAACATTTAATACTTAATTATGCTACATGACTATAGTTTTAATTAATTATATAAAGGGTTATTGTTTAAGAAAATAGCTATGGTGAGTCCCACCGTTTTTTGTAGAGAAACTTTCACATATAGCAAACATAAAAATCATATTTGTATGTTATAGTTATAGTTTGCATAATTGCGCTCCATAACAATTTTTTTGTTTGCTATGGAGCTTTTGATTTGTATAATTAGCTAGATACATTCAATTTTATACAAATTGTTCAGTTTTGTATAAATTCATTTATACATTGTAATTTGTATGATAAGATCCGTATTTGTATAATTATAAGGAGAAAATAGCCAAAAGTCCCCCTAATCTATTATCGAATTCTCAACTACACACTTATACTTCACATGGGTCATATTACCCACCTGAACATTTTTAAAAGTATAATATATACCCTCTTAAAAACTCACACCCAGATTTGTATCAAAAAGTAAGTGGCAGCAAGCCAATCTCAAAACAAAAAAAGAAAAATGTGCTTGCCACGTAATTTACATTTTTAAAAATTAAAAAAAATATATTTTTTCCTTTATTCTACTTTTTCTTTTATATTTTCCTTCTTCTCTTTCCTTTCTTGCTCTTTTTTTCTTTACTTTGACCAAATGATTTTTCAAACTAGCAAGGTAAACTTAAATTTAGAAACCATTAGGTGAAATTTTCTTCATAAATCTTCTTAACATCAACTGAAAATTCATCATGATTCTTGTTTTAAAAAACAAAAGAATTTAAAAAGGGTCGATTAATGGTAAAAAGATTTACCTTTGATGTTGTTTGGTAGGATATGCAATGAATGGGTTGCATGAAAAACTAGTAATGAACACAAAAAAGAGTGATAGTGTTCAATATTTGGAGACTTCAAAATTTGATTTTTCAAAGGGAGTTTTGAATTTTGGTTGAAATTATTGAGAGCTTAGCAACTTTAAAAATGAATGCGGCGGTTCACGATGGAGGTAGATGGCGATTGACGACGCGATAATTATGTATGGTGGTTGGGTCATAATAATATAACTAAGAAAACTTATAAATTTCACTCAAGAGTTCCTAAATTTCTCCATTAATGACACTAAAATTTGATCCTCTTGACTTTCAATTTTAATTTTGATTTTAAGCTATTGTCAATTTTTCACACTAATGAGAAATTGATTTAACGTGAAAATTTTGTGATTTGAGGATGAAAATCAGATTAACGGTGGGAAGCTGACGAGGACGGCGACTTGGTGGTGGAGCTGAGTTGCCGTCGATGTTGCTCTAATGAAGAGAAAACAAAGAGAGAAAAAGGGTAAAAAGAAAAAATAAAACAAAAACTAAAAGGAAACTTAAAAATTAAAAAAAAAAAACGGAAAGAAAACAAAAAACCAATATAAAATAAAAATATAATTTTAAAATTAGAGTTTTAATTATTGTTTTTATCTTTCACTCGAGAGTGAACTACACTTTCTTTGTCATTTCAGCATTTAGGGAGCAAATAATTCTACTTTAAAATTGTTGAAGGGGGTAATAGGACTTCCGTGATGAATAAGTGTGTAGTTGAGAATTGGGTAATAGTTTAGAGGGTTTTTTTGGCTATTTTCTCTAATTATAAGTGTATATGAAGAAAATATATGTATTTGTATTTGTATATATACACTTTTCTCTTGCTTTATACAAACACAAATGCATTTTATATAATTTATACCGAAATATATAAAATGACTGATTGTATATTGAAAATGACTAATTGTATACCGAATCAGATGACAAAAAAATGGGATGTTTGTTGCGAATTACAAATAAATTAAACTATATAGATACATGAAATTAATACTAGAAACATATAACAAATACATTAAACAAATCTAGATACTTCTATGATACATATGGATGTACATGTATGATGCTCACGTATCTATGTGTTTAGTTGGTTGGATACATCATATATAAATACATCAAATTGATGAATTTATTATTTTAAGAGTAATAAAATGAAATTAATCAAATTACATGACTAATATATACATATATTTTTTTTATCTTTTATGAATAATATTAATGAATTTATTATTTCAACGAATAACAAAATGAAATTAATTAAACATACCTTGATATTCGCCTTATATTAAGGAATTTGATTAATTTAAATTTTCAAAAATAATTGTCCATGTATTCTGAAAATCCTCAATTACTTCTCTAACTAAGGAAATCATTTACAACCAATTAATTTAAACAAATAAAATATGTATCTCAATTTTAAAATTTGACAGATACACGTATCTCACGAATTCCGACTCGTGTATCCTAAGCATGAAATATGGTAGAGGAAGTAATATTTGAAACTATTGAAATCTTAGTTATTAGGACCTAAACTAGTGGGATTTATGTAGTTTACCCTAGTTTTAATTAATTATATAAAGGGTTATTGCTTAAGAAAATAGCTATGGTGAGTCCCACCGTTTTTTGTACAGAAACTTTCGCATATGGTAAACATAAAAATCATATTTGTATGTTATAACTATAGTTTGTATAATTGCGCTCCATAACAATTTTTTTGTTTGCTATGAAACTTTTGATTTGTATAATTCGCTAGATACATTCAATTTTATACAAATTGTTCAGTTGAATTATACATTGTAATTTGTATAATAAGATCTGTATTTGTATGATTATAAGGAGAAAATAGCCAAAAGCCTCCCTAATCTATTGTCGAATTCTCAACTACACACGTATACTTAACATGGGTCCTATTATTCACCTAAACATTTTAAAAGTATAATATATACCCTCTTAAAAACTCACACCCATATTTGTATCAAAAAGTAAGTGGCATACGCTTGCCATGTAATTTACATTTTTAAAAATTAAAAAAATATTTTTTTTTCCTTTATTCTACTTTTTTCTTTTATATTATCCTTCTTCTCTTTCTCTTCTCTTTCCTTTCTTGCTCCTTTTTTTCTTTACTTTGATCAAATAATTTTTCAAACTAGTAAAGCAAAACTTAAATTTAGAAATCATTGAGTGAAATTTTCTTCCTAAACCTTCTTAACATCAACTGAAAATTCATCATGATTCTTGTTTAAAAAAACAAAAGAATTTAAAAAGGGTCGATTAATGGTAAAAAAAATTATGATGTTGTTTGGTAGGATATGCAATGAATGGGTTGCATGGAAAATTAGTGATGAACACAAAAAAGAGTGATAGTGTTCAATTTGGAGACTTCAAAATTTGATTTTTCAAAGGGGTTTTTGAATTTTGGTTGAAATTATTGAGAGTTTAGTAACTTTAAAAATGAACGCGGCGGTTCACGATGGAGGTAGATGGCGATTGACGGCGCGATAATTATGTACAGTGGTTGGGTCATAATAATATAACTAAGAAAACTTATAAATTTCACTTAAGGGTTCCTAAATTTATCCATTAATGACACTAAAATTTGATCCTCTTGACTTTCGATTTTAATTTTGATTTTAAGCTATTGTTAATTTTTCACACTAATGAAAAATTTGTGATTTGAGAATGAAAATCAGATTAATGGTGGGAAGCTGACGAGGACGACGACTTAGTGGTGGAGCTGAGTTGCCGCCGGTGTTGCTCCAGGGAAGAGAAAACAAAAAGAGAAAAAAGGTAAAAAGAAAAAATAAAACAAAAACTGAAAGGAAACTTAAACATTTTAAAAACATAATAAAACAAAAACGGAAAGAAAACAGAAAACCAATATAAATAAAAATATAATTTTAAAATTAAAGTTTTAATTATTGTTTTTACCTCCCACTCTCTCTTTAACTACACTTTCTTTGTCATTTCAGTATTTAGGGAGCAAATAATTTCACTTTTAAAATTGTTGAAGGGGGTAAAAGGACTTTCGTGATGAATAAGTGTGTAGTTGAGAATTGAGTAATAGTTTAGAGAGGCTTTTGGCTATTTTCTCTAATTATAAGTGTATAGGACGAAAACATATGTATTTGTATTTGTATATTCACTTTTCTCTCGCTTTATACAAATACAAACACATTTTATACTGAAATGTATAAAATGATTGATTGTATACCGAAAATGACTAATTGTATACCGAATCAGATGGCAAAAAAATGGGATGTTTGCTGCGAATTACAAATAAAATAAACTATGACTATAGCATTTAATTTGAATTAATAATTTACTATTTCATACCATTTTTCCTTTTTTGTATAGAATGTGAGAATCCAATTTTTCCTTTCATACAAACTCACACACAACCTATCACTTCCACTCCCACATAATTATATCCTTAATTTTCTCAACCACCATAAATCTCTCAATCCCCACAAATCTCTCAACCAAATAAAATTCAAAATTTGAAAAATTGGAATTAACCTTCGTTATGGAACCAGTGACCTTTCGGCTTCTAACACCATCTTCGGCGAATCGTGTCCTCCAAATCCCAATACTTAATGTACCTTGGTCAAAAACATATGCAGAAGAAGATGATGAATTTGGGTCAATGAACCAAGATCATGGTGAAGAAATTAAGATATTTTGTATAGTTTATTTTTTATTTTTTTGTGAATTGTATTTTTATTAATACATTTCACATTATGTTGTATACAATTGTATGAATTTAGCGTATTAATGTTTATTGAAGCTTTCTTAATACTTTTCAGTCCTTATTTGTATATTTTCAACAATTATATATAATTATTTTTTTTGTATTTGTATATTATTAGCAAGTGTATATACGTTCCAACTATTATTTGTATAATTTTAGCACTGTCGAGGTATCTATATAATTTGTTTTGTATATTTTTTGTGTTTGTATTTCTATCAATACATTTCACATTATATTGTATACGATTCTATTACTTTAGCGTAACAATGTTTCCTGCGGCTTTCTTACTATTTTAAACCTTATTTGTATATTTTCAACAATTATATACAATTACTTTTTTGTATTTGTATATTATCAATAAGTATACATTCCAACTATTTATTTGTATAATTTCAGCATTTGTATACATTAACTTATTTATGTGTGTGTATATATATACACATGTGTGTGTAAAGTCATTTTTCGACATATTTATTTAGAAAGTTAAATTTATCTATCTTTGTTTGGTAGAAGTTATATTCGGTAAGAAATTCTAAATAAATACAATATTCATGATTTGTGGGATTGCTTTCCTTTTTTATAACCTAAATTTTTGCCACATTAATTAAGTTAAGAATCCAATTTGTATAAAATAAATACATTTTAAACAATATATACAATAGCTATTGGAACTATAGTTACGTTACGTAAATAGACAAACTGTAGCTAAGGAGGCTATTTATGTTTCAACTCTTAGCTATTTATGAACCTAAGATTTAATTTTCCAAATAAATCTCTAACCATGATTTAGATGATAAATACATTATATATCTAATTTTAAAAATTATTGTAATCCCGTAAACATTTAAACGAAGAAAGCTTTCATTTGCTAAAAACTTAATCTTTTTATTATATTTTTTTCACCTCATTGATAGAATATGGAGCTTTCATTTTTTTCACCTCTTTTATCCTATTTCCTGCAAAATGTAAGTTTTTAACAAATGAGAGTTTCCTCCCATGACATTTCACTAGGGTTTGTTTCTAAAATTTTCTGTGATATACACCATTCAATTGCATGGAAATAAAGCTACAAAATCTCACACTATAGTCTTGTTTCGCCATTGTTCTTATTCGGTATAAAGAGAAAGAAGAAAGGTAAAGAGACTGAATTTTGTTTCTTTCCTTCTTTCTTCTTTTTTGTTTCTTTTACAGCAAAGTTCTGTTTATTTATTTTTAAACTTAATCTCTCTATTACATTTTTCTCACCACATTTCTCTCTATTTATGGACAAAATCATACTATGTTGTTAAGATTATGGGATTACAATAATTTTTAAAACTAAATATATAATGTATTTATCATTTAAATCATAGTTAGAGGTTTATTTTGGATAATTTAATCTTGGTCATTTAATTTAACTTATGACATGTGTTATTAATCCAAGTAAAAATTTGGGGAAAATGGAGAGAAGGGAAATAGAGAGGAGCCGAATCCATCTTACCAAGTGAGCAAAATCCTGTTCATAAATAAGATATTAGAATATCCTAAAATGTCTTATAAATTAGCATAACTTACATAAAATTTTTTGAAAACTAATTGCATTATTTTTCTACTCTTTTCCAAATTACAAAATCCCTTAAAATTTATAAATTTCGAATACATCACTATACTTCTGGATACATCACACTTCCGGATATATTTAGTTACTATAACACATAACTAATTATTATAATAGTAGTCCAAAAAATTATCATCAAATAGTTGATTATCCTTTAATATAATCATTCCATATGATACAAATGATTTTTGCAAGTCGAGCATAAGGGTTTTTATTGTTTTGTAAACTTTTAAAAAATTATATCTTTTGCAATATCTAAATTTATGGATCAAATTTAAAATCATAAATTTGAAATTTAAATTCTACTAAACTAATATATCATAGATAAACATAAATTTCAAATGAAAATTTTAAATTTGAAATCTAAATTTCATGGCAAAGGCCCTAAATGACCGAAAATTTGGGTAGGATTACCTATTCTACCATCTCTTCTAGGGGTGTTTGTGGTTCGATTTGAATCGGTTATTGGTTAAATCAAAACTAAACCAATCTAGTCGGTTTTTTTAATTTCTAAAACCAAATCAAGCCAAACTAAAAAAATAACCGTCGGTTTGGTTATTGATGGTTTGGTTCGATTTGGTTCAGTTTTTCTGGTTTTTTCAGTTTGAAAGTAATAATTTTTTAGGACATAAGTATCTTGATAGACACAAACACCTAGTACATGAACAATCCACTGAAAAGCTATTGTTGGTTCAATTAAGCAATTAAACAATACTAAAGTTATCATTACACGAACAAAGTGATTCAATTAAGAGAATGAGTAACTATCTTATGATATGCATGATAGGTAAAGACTAAAGTAATGAATTTTGATAGACTTGAACTTATGATTGTAATAGATGGGCTAAAATTTAAGTGTTGGGCATGTGAAAATGGTAAAGTTAAAGACTTAAGTTACTTAAAATTTAACAAAATATTTATATTTTATTTATGAATAATATATATAAATAATTATGAAATTTATATATCTAATTTCTCGGTTCGGTTTGGTTATTTTTGCAGTTATTTTTTCGTAAAATCAAAACCAAACCAAATAGTATCGGTTTTTCAAAATGTAAAACCAAACCTAACCAAATCAAACCAAATATCGATTTTTTTAATCGATTTGATTTAAATTGCAATTTAATTTAATTTTTTAACCATAACCATGAACCGCCCTAATCTCTTCTTATCTTTCTTATCCGAGAGATCCGGCGAATATTACAAGGCACACTATAGCTTGCTTTGCTTCCTGTACGCTGTAATGCTTATTGTTCTCTTGTCAGTTAAATCCACATATAGATTTCAATTACTTTGCTATAGTTAATTAATTTATGTTTTCACATTATCATATTATTAAACTACGGTAAGTTGAGTTGATTTGACGTAAATATCAAAAAAATATTTCTCTCAATCGATATTTTAGAAAATAAAAAATTAACGATGGACAAAATTTTGTAACTGAATCATAAAAAGTTTCATATTAATTTCATTTGACTAAGAGCGTGTTTGACATTACTGTTGGAAGGCCAGATGAGCACTTATTTTGAAAAAAAAACATTTTTATTGAAAAATTAAGTGTTTGACAAAGCAGTAAAAGTGTTTTAAATGGAAGTAGAAACAATTTTTCTGCTGTTGGAAGAAGTTAAAAATTTCTAAAACAAAAAATTATTTTTCTCAAGACTAAACTATCCTTTTCATATATACATAATTACATATTTACCAATATTTCTTATTAATTAATTAGCATATTTCGTAAGTTTGGTTAAATTTCATTTAAGAATTTTATTTTTTATTTTATATAATAAATTTTATTTTTTATTTTTTGTTTATATATTATTATTTTATATTTTATATATTATTTTACGTATTATTTTGTAGAATTAGAAAAAAGGTAACAACAATATTTTTTCAAGATTAGAAAAAAGAAGAAAAAAAATAACAATTAAAGATTTTAGCCTCTCAAAAAAGTTATAATATTGATTGAAAATTTAAACATGTAAATTTTAATTTTAAAAAATAAAAATTTAATTAATTATTTTATAACAGATATTTAAAATATTTTCTCTTTATAAAATAATTTTAATATTAGGATTATATTAATAGTTGTCATTTTTTGTAATTTAACTCTTAAAAACACTTTTTAAAAAAGATTAGTCAAACACAATTTGCTTATAAAAAACACTTTTCAAATGAATTAACCAAACACGAATTATTTTTTTTCAAAAGCACTTTTCTAAAAAGTCATTTTAAAAAAAATACTTCTAAAAATAAATTTTTTTTAACAGAAATGTCAAACATACTTTAAATCACTTATAAGTATGCATATTAATTGCAAATTGATTAGTTGGACACGTAGTTTGACGCGTGGATCATGACTGGTTTTTCTGTTACCTTAAAATCCAAAACCATCAGTAGCCCCAAAAAATAATATAGGGGTGGGTGGAGGCATATGACACTTTTGGGAAAGATAAGTAAATCAATCTATATTTGTAAATTGTAATAGCCCCAAAAAATAATGTGTTTCGATGGGTTCAGAGTTTGATTGACAAAGGAATAAGTAGAAAGATTACAATACAAACTCATACAAGTACAAGGATATACGAGATCCTTTTGCCAAATTTAATACTCCACGTCCAACAAACACTTCATTCTTCTGGGAACTTCTATTCTACTAGCTGCTAGTAGTATTTGAAAGCTGCGTTTCGTGACTCGTGAGAGATTGCTGCACGTATTGTCTAGAAACCTGTCACACTCACACATTCAATCAACTTGTATAAGTTCACAATAAAAAGGCTATTAATCAGTAACCACATCCCTACTGTTTCATATAAACACGAAAACTAGAAATAATTGATGGTCATATATTTAATTTGTACTTCTCACAGTATATTAATTAGTTACGCAACAAAAAATTAATACTGGAAGTGTATATATATATATGTCCAAATCTATATATTGGTATTCTCAATTATTGTGTGTACGTGTTAAATATGTCAAGTGTGTATCATAATTTTTTTGATATATTGAAAAAAAGCTACATAAAAAGTTTTAAAACGTTGATAATTAAGCTATATTGCTTAGATTTGTTTAGGGTAGAAAATTCATTTTCTTAAGCGCATTTTTCTAAATTAGTAAATCTTCTTTATATTTGTGACCTTCATTTGCTAGAAAGTCTGCATGTTGATTTCCTTTCTCTTTAAATATATTTAATTGTGGTCTTGCTAGCTTCAAGTAAAATATTTAAAATCTTCGATAAAAGCCTAAGGATGGTACATCTTTCTGCTCTACTATAAGCTTGACAATAAGTTGACAGTTTGTTTCCACTTCCAATTTTTCGTCTCCCAATTATTAGACAGTTTATTTTCCATGATTGTTTCTAAAAATTGCTCCAAAAGCAGTATCATCTCCACTGTGAGTCTTGACAAACAAAGAAAAGCCCATATTTTCGCAATAGTAATTGTTAAAATTCACCCTATGGACTATGGTAAACCTTCCATGTTTAAAGTTGGAAAATGGACGAACTTTTGACTTTGCACCGATTAACTTCCAAAACATCCTACAAATTGACACGCAAAGTTACAACAAATTACAAGCATATGAAAACCCTATAATTAATTTGTGTTTGGGAGAACTTTTCATTTTAATTTTTTTTATATGCCTTCAAAGCACCTTTTAGAATACTTCACAAAAACTTTGTTGGGAACAATAAAAAACATCCAACAAAATAATTTTCCTAAATCTTTTAAGAAAAAAAACCCCAAAAAGTTGCACAAACGGGTGTCTGCATTAAAAAAAAGAAAAAAGAAGGGTAATCTTTTACATTAAATCTAGCTCCTTCTTTAAAATGGTGAGATATATCAATCGTTCTTAATACGCAAATATAGTACTAGCTTATTTCAATCACCAAGTGAAATACAAATTATTGTTGCAATGAAATTCACGGTGAAATTATTACTACTTATTACATTATTTAATAATTATGATATTTACTTATTTTTCGTCAATATAATTATCAAATAACTTTGTTCACTAAAGTTGAGATAGATTTTAATATATATTTCTAAAAAAAATAATATAAAGAGGATAAATGAAGAAAACAAAAGTAAACAAAAAGTAGAAAGTGATGATGAGTGTCTTTTGTGATGGAAAATAAATCCATAAAATATCGTGTGATGAACGGAAAAAAGAAAGCTTAGGCGGTCAAAATAATCCCAATTTACGATAGGAAGCCCTTAAATATCGCACACTTAATTAATCTCCTTTCATTTCATTTCATTTCTCACTTGTTCACATTTCAGTCCCTTTTTAGTGAAAAATAAAAATGGAGTCAATTATACTTACTAGAAGAATATTATTAATCCCAACACACAAGAATAACCAAAAGTTTCTTACTAGCCACAAGCTATCCTAACCTTAATGATCAAGTCAAGGAATGAATTTTCCTCTTCTTTTATACCACTTTTACTTTTTATGTTTTGCCTCAAAAATATTCAAGATCATCATCATGCCAAAATTACATGGAGGGGTTCTTCTTCCTTTCATTCTTTTATTAATTTCGACTAATATGATTGCCCAGAAATCTCTTGTATTTGGGTTCATTGATCATGATGAAATTTCAACTAGACCTGATCCTCTCAGACATTTTAAGTCATATAATGGGAGTTATAATCTTGGCGACAAACACTATTGGGCTGTAAGTTTTTTTTGTTTATAATAAGATAAAAAAAGTTCTTAAGGGAAACTGCTTATTTGTTTTTTTGCTTTGTTTGTTTACAGTCTGCGGGGTTCACAGGCATACATGGGTATGCAATTGCTGGGATTTGGTTATTATTTGGTTTGGGTTTTGGGAGTTACATGATTTTTAAGTATTTTCATGCCAACACAAGTACTTCAATTGTTGAGCATTCGCCTTCTTCCTATATTTTGATGTTCTCGCTGGTTTTTCTGTTTACGATTCTTGCCATGTAAGTGCTTTTGCTTGCTTATTTTTTGCTACCACTACTTTTTAAATGACTATGTGCTCTGTTCCTATAGGAAATACATTAAACAATCATGTCATATTCATCAATAAATAAGTAAAAAAACATGTCGAGTACAATCTCACAAAATAGTACTTTGGGCATTATTTTTTTATAACAACGGTCAGTGTGTATAAGTTAAACTATGTATTAAACTAGGGGTGCAAGTTGCAACTAACCTTGAAGCTATGAGTTCAAAGAGGATTATTATTCAGAACTCATAAACTAAATTTTTTTTAGCTCCGCCTCTAAATCAAACACATTGATTGTTTGTCCCCTTTCTTTTATTGATGGTGATTAGTGACCTATATATAGGAATAAAGCAATGGAGTACTGCATAATTGATATTTCATTTATGTTAAGTTTTATACGAAGAAGACTGACTGATGTGTCTACTACTTTTTGTTTTGTTTGGAAGAGTTGCAAGCTGCGTTGTTTTGGCTGCAAACAATGGTTTTGAACATAGAGTAGAAAGGCTTCGCCAAACAATTTTTGATGCTGGTGGTGATACATGTCAATCCATTAGAAGGGTAGTAAAGGTTTTGCTAAGTATGCAAACTCTTTTAAGCCCTTATAATTTTCAGGCAGACCAGATGTTGAACGTGACAACCCATAGGCTTCGAAGAGGATCTGTTAGTATTCAACAGTTTATTGACAAAACCCAACACACAAGCAGTGAAGCAATTCGAACTCTGTAAGTCACTGGCCTATGCCATTGTGTCAGGTCTTATGGTCACGATCAAATTCTTATCTTCTTTGAAAATATGCTCTGTTTTGTTGCAGGTATGTTGCAAATATTGCCATTGTCACTGTCAATTTAGTGCTTTTGGTTAGTGCATTAGGTGAGATTCTAGCACACAATGCATCATTATCTTTTAGAAAGGAAGCTAAAATGTACTTTCATGTTTGGGTGTAAAACTAGAGATTTTGTGAATTGTGATAATCTTGTGTGAGTTATAAGCTATTACACAATTTCTACTTTTGCTAGCTGTTGTCTTGCTTATGATTTTTCTGTATAGTCAGTTCCTTCTAACGTAAGTGTAAATCAATCATCAATGACATGGTTAGACTAATGGAATGCTGCTTTGGCTCAGTTTTACTCATTTGGCATTGGCCTCTTGGATTTATAATGTAAGTAAGATTTTGATACTTATGTTTGACACAAAATCACCTTTATATTCTCAAATCCTAATGAAACAGCTCTTATTAACTACTAGAATAATCCTCTGCTGCTGGATTTTGACAACTCTGAGTTGGGTGCTGACTGGCTTTGATTTCTTTTTCCATATGTGAGCACAAATCCTTCTCTTCCTCTCAGTACTTCAGCTTAATTTTTCATTTTATATGCTGTAACTTAGCAAATGTTGATGCAGCTTTGCAGATGACACCTGCTCAGCTTTGAAGGACTTTCAACAGAATCCTCAGAACAATAGCTTGCAAATTATACTTCCCTGTGCAAATCCTGGAACTTCTGACAAAACGTTGGAGCAGATTGGGGCCACGGTTCATAATTTCATTACTCAGGTACTGTTATCTATAATATACAAGAAACAAGGATAGGAGCTTACATATATTCTCTTAGCATTACTAGGACAGTTTTTTATTTTTTTCTTTGTGTTTTCGATTTCCAGCTAAATTCTAAGCTGAGAGAGGTACAAGGATTAGGATTAAATGATATCGGGGAAAATAGCGTAGGAACAATTTGTGATCCCTTCTCCGGTGCACCTAATTACAGCTTCACACCTGATCTCTGCCCTAAGGATACTATTCCAATTGAAGAACTGAAATATGTAAGTTACAAGCTTTAACTTACTGAACATGAATAAGGATCTTTATGTCTCATGTCCAGTGAAAATTTGGAGATTTTTTTTTACTTATGTTTGCCTGTAGGTTCTGTCAAGAGTCACATGTTATGAAGGAAATTCTTCAGGCAATTGCGCGGGTGAAGGAAGATTCATTCCACATGCCTCATCTGTGATATTATTCGCTTATACTCAATCTATTCAAGACCTGATAGAAATATTCCCTGATTTGCTGAGCCTAAGTCAGTGCTCCAAAGTAAAACAAGCATTCGCCAACATTTTACAGTACCAGTGCAGGCCATTTAGACGTTCAGCACGAATACTATGGTCATCTATGTTGTCACTATCCATTCTCATGGTACTTTTAGTACTAACATTGATAGTAAAAGCTCACCAAGAAACAGGAAGAAGCTTTGATACATGCTCCATTACTCCTAAAAAAGTCTAAACAATACCAAAAAACTTGCCCGATTGCAGTAATTCTGCAGGCAATGTATAGAAGATGTAGATGGTTTGCACATTTTTTTTTCTTTTTTTGTAGTTATAGATGGAAGTATACAGTGTATACTCATTCCCCCTGAAGTCGTAAGACGCCTTAAAAAATGGGGGTTAGGTTATAGAAAATAGAAATAGAGAATATCCTACCAAACTTGTAGTTGATATATTGGTTCTTGTCATGTACACGACTTAATAACTGTGTGTACATATTTGGCATGAACAGTGATTGATGGGTACCAGAGGCTAAGTTTTGGCCTTGTAAATTTACTCAATTAGCATATTTGTGACACTATTTCTAATTGGTTTTAACGCAGTCTTTCTGTTGGATTGGTCTGTTAATGTTAGTGGAATTTTAAAAGATACGGAGTAATAGTAGTACTAATTAGGATTCTCAATGTTGCCTTATTGGTAGAAATGAGGAAACACTTGGAAAAAAATTACTTAACTCGCATAATCACACTCGGAATCTACATGTATTAGATTATTATCTAATATCTAATACATCCTACCAAACAATTTCGGACTAAAAGATATCTACAAGTAATTTTAATAAAAATTGAGATTTGAAATGTTAAAATTAATGTAAATTATTTATTATAATAGATGATAAAAATAATTTTGATAGTGTAAAAAATATTTACCCAATTGGTGGATATAGGGGTGGACATAAATACCGGAAAACTGAAAAATCGAACCGAACCGATTCTTCGGTTTTTCGGTTCGGTGTCGGTGTTATTTTTTCGGAAGTTCGATTCTTCGATTCGATGTTCGGTGTAAAGGTCTCAAAACTTCGATGCACCGAAGAACCTAACTTTTATTTTTAAAAAATTAATTAATTTTTTTTTAATATATATATGGGCATTCTCTTAACTAAAAATTAAAAATTCAATCAACAACTAAATCATTCATGAAATCAAAGTAACACCAAATGTACAATTCAATAGTTAACTTGAAATATTAATTTCCAAGAGAAACTCAAACATATTTCTACTAATGTACATTATGTAAAGGAACCATCTTCATACTTGTTTTTCACGATAATTGTTGGAGGCACAATGTTCTTGATAAAGACAAATATAGTCTTTTAGTTGGCACAATAAGTGTTCCACGGTAATACACATCATTCCTTAACATAGTTTCAAATTTCTAAGTATCTTATACTTTATCCTTATTTTATTTTTCATTCACACCGAAAAACCAATTTAAAAACACCGAACTAAACCGAATCGAAGTAGAAAAAACCAAACCAAATCGAATTAGTTTGATTTAATATACGATGCACGCTTTTTTAAAACCAAAAATCAAAAAACCGAACCAAACGCCCACCCCTAGGTGGATATTAGTTAAAAACTATTTCCTAAAACACACTTGATTGATGACAAATATGTTGGGATAAATACTATTAACCATATATTTAGATATAATATTTATTATATAATAAATTTATTGAGTTCTGCAAAAGTTTTAATAGATCATATATTCGTTTATAGTGTATGTTTACTTATATAGTAGGTGATTTAGTGTATAGAGTTTTAGCTTATTCACAGAGGATTAAATCAACGGTTCTTATAAATATAAAGTTTTTTGTTCACAATCTAAGATGGAAACTGGACATGCCATCGGTATGATTGTAGCACAAGATTATATATAATATATTTTGTTTATATGAGAACCGTTTAGTTCCAACTTCTTGTCCTAGTGTATTTTGTATGTATTGAACGGGACCGAATAGAGATAGCTGCTTTAGACTGACTCACAAAAGCATATTTTCTAAATTGTTAAATGTACTTATATTCTTAATCTTGGTATAACTATTATGATATGTATATATTAATTATTGTTTTGATTTATTAAAATGTAAGATTCAGAGATGAGTCAATATGCTTCGTATATTGGATGATAATAATATATAATAGGTGAAATAATAACTTAGTTGATGGAATCCATGTCTCAAAATAGAGATTTACAATATGCCTTTTTGAGAAGTTTATAAGTTTTTATTGTGTCAAGTTGATTTATGAATCTGAAACATGAAATAAGTTAAGCACTGCTCTAAAGAAAATTAATCATTGAATTAACTTCGTCAGTAATTTAATTTATTGATTAATATATGTAATCTTAACATGGAAATTACATAAGTGTTTAATGAACAATTTCAAAAAATAATTGAAAGAGTGCAATTACGAATTTCTAGTAGAATGATTTGTAATTTATTTTGGTAATTAAGAATAATTCAAATTAATTATTTGAAATTATTTATAGGAAGTCTCATTAATTAATTTTGTGGTCCTTACCGTGCTCATATTTAACTAGAACTCAGAATCCTAATTCTATGGAGAAAAAAAAAGAACGTGACTTTCGGATTTTTGAAAGTAACGTGTATTTTTGTTCTTCTATAAGTAGGGTTTCTTCTGACCTAGAAAGAAAACTTTCTCTACAATATTTGTCAAGTATCACGATAGAAGACTGCATATATGTTATCTAATTTGTGATTTGTGGATTAGCTTGAAGGTCTAACTATTATCTAACTTGTGGATTAGCTTGAAGATCTGTCTAATTTGTGGATTCGCTTGAAGGTACACTCACACTTCAAAATGTGTTAGTAACATGATTATATGTATTTTAACATAAACATATCAATTATTTATTATTTATACAAAAATTTTAATATACCTCCGTTGTGCATATAGTTTTCTAACGAAATATGTATAACGAGCAACCTCGTTGACCGCGGAAAGCCGGACACCTAATATTGGTTGGCTACAATTTTCTTATATGCTAAAGCAGGCACTTGAGCAGAAATAATTGAAAAATGATTAAAGTTTACGCATAATGTAGCAGTAATATAATACGTTCCTTGAAATTAAAGGACCACAAATAACCACATTAGGTAATGACACCTATTCATTGACTGTTGCCTGCTGGTGAGTGGTGATACCAATATTTGTCAACACAAAATTAAGCTCCGTCTTACAATTCTCAATTTTTTATTTGTTCAGCTTAAAAAATTGATTAATAGTTTATTATTTATTTTTATTTATTATTAATATGTCAAATTAGAACAAAAAAAAAAATAAAAATGATGGAGTAATGAAAGTGAAGGTTGATAAAAGATCTCATGAAAACATTAATGAATTGAATGGCGTCTTAAATATTTTGGCCATCAGTCATCAGTTTTCCGTTGGCTATCTACTCAACGTTGATCATCTCAAATGGCCAACAAGCATGTCTTTAATAAGTCCAATATCCCTCCAATTTGGACTTCAATAATATATATTTTTTAAAATAGAATATTTTAAATTATTAATTATTGTCACATATAATATTAAATTTTTAAATAAGTAAATTTTATTTTTAAAAAATAAAATATTTTTATATTCAAATTCACATTAAATATAATTTGTTTCACTCTTGTACTTTGACAAGTGTTGGCTGTTGCGATATAAGTATACTTAATCATAAACAAGAATGGAACAGTAATTGACTAGTTAATCCCCACCAGACAGCTAAGGACCGGTTTAGTTAAGGGTAGATATTAAAATTTTGTGTGAAGACGTGTTCAATTCTACTAGATGTATTTGATTTATGTTAGAATTTTTAGAGACTATTCTAATTCTAAACCTTAACTTATGTCTGATATATATTTCCTTAATTTCACAAATTCAAAATATTCGTAAGGATCAAATTCAAATCATAAATATTACTATAATTTATTTTCTATCAATTTAAAATTTATTGCACTCGGAGAATGTGGAAAGAAAGTGTTGTAGCGAGAGAAAGAGAGGGAGATCGGAGAAGTAAGCATAGATAGGTGGAATTTAGGGGGGCCAAGGGAAGAACTTTGGTCTCAAGTTATCATTATTAACATTCCAAGATCCAATTAACAGCTTATTCCACAACCTTCTTTCCCTTTGCTACTCATTAACCCTTATCTTCCCCTTCAATCTGGGTATGTTGGGGAAAGATATTGCAGAAATTAAATACCCAAATTAACTTTTCAACATCTAGTTAAGCAGCTGATCAACTTGATGATTAGCTCAACTGACAGAGCAGCTTCGATTGAAACATATGTCGAGAGATTTCGTTCAATCTTCAGCTAGCTTGTTTTCAGGTAAGCTTGTTTGCACCCACAATTTGACTCTTATACTTCCCCTTTTTCTTCTTCCTTTATGAGAATTAAATAATTTCTCTCAACTGCCTTACATATTTTGTCAAGACTTTGTGGGCTTTTTGCTGATCAAGGTTCACAATTTGTGGATCTTGAGCTGATCAATGCTGAAACTTTTGCCTTTATGTCAATTGATAGTCAAGATCATAGAGGACTGCAAGTGCATCGTAACATAGTAGATATTTTAATGTTTTTCTTGTGATAAAGTTGTAATCTTTGGGTTGATATTGAGAAACACATACTGTTCAAATACATTGTAGCAGCAGTGATTGAGGTTGGAGTTTTAAGCTGAGACTAATCTCCACTCTCACAAAAACAAAAAAGAAGAAGATTCAAACGTTAAAACCTTCCAAACATTGTATGTGCAGTTTATATCTCAATAACTTTAGTAGGGGAGTTGGCCTCTATTTTATAGAGGACCTGGCCTACCCATCACAAACTTATAGGTGAAATGGGTCTCAACTCACCAATGGCGGAGCCAGAATTTCAACTAGGGAGTGTCAAAATAAAAAGAAGTTAAATTGTGTAGAAGTTGAGGAGTGTCAATATGTATGTAATAATATGTATATACATAAAAAATATAATTTTATCTAGTTATGTAGTATAATTTTCTGACGAAGGGGTGTTGATCGACACCCCTCAATTGTATGTAGCTCCGCCACTGCAACTCACCTATATGTAATTTGGATTAAGGCTTATGTTTTATTTAAAACTTGGACCATGCCTTATCCTTTCAAGCTATAGTCACTGTAAAATTGAATTCTGACAATCTAATCAAATTTTTTGTTATTAGCGATTACCAAGTTGTGTATGCTCAATGATAAACATGTTTCATTTGTTTGTATCTTTTGTTGGTGCTCAAGATATCTGCTAGAGTGATTGATTGTGCATGTATGATATTGTCGGCAGTCAACTCTAATAGAGTTATAAACTTCAGAAAACTTGATTTTAGTCATTTTCTCTGCCTGTTAATACAAGTTACACATTTTCATTTATTTACAAAATATTCACCTTTACTGAGAGATATGTGTGGGTACATTCAAACACAAGTACATATTGTCTCTATTATGCTTCACATATACTGACTATAGTTCTGAGTCTCCATTGGTTTGATTTTCTTTACTGCAGCATTACATTCAAGATAAAAAAGGAACAAAATGAGGTTCAAGAACAAATCCAGGAATCCAACCACTATACGTTGCTATCCAGGACGCAGATGCTCATTTTCAGTTCTCTTATGGAGCCTAGTCGGTTGCCTTCTTTTGCTTAATCTATATTGCTTTATTTTCGAAAAGAATGCACCGCATGGGGGTGCACACTTACGTATTAACCAGCACCAACACTTTCGTGAGCTTGAGGAGGTTGAGGAGGATAATATACAGATGCCACCACCAAGGAAGCGATCCGCACGTGCTGCCAAACGGAAGCCTAAGCGGCCAACCACCATGATTGAAGAATTTCTTGATGAGTCTTCGCAGCTAAGGCATGTCTTTTTTCCTGGTCAAAGAACTGCAATAGACCCTCGTAGGAGTTCAAATGATACCTATTATTATTACCCTGGGAGAATGTGGTTGGATACTGAGGGAAACCCCATACAAGCTCATGGGGGAGGTATTCTACACGATCAGAGGACAAAAATGTATTATTGGTATGGAGAGTATAAAGATGGGCCAACATATCATGCTCACAAAAAAGGAGCAGCACGAGTAAGTCCTGGATTTCATACATTTTTATAAGTGAATAACTTGTATGTTATTGTTTTCTCTTTATTTAAATTGTTGTTCTGTGTCTTGTAACATAGGGAATTCTGTGCCCCTCCTCTCTTCTTTCAAAGTGTATATACATGTGAACTGGTATTGGAGCAGGGTGGGAGAAATGAAGGCACGTGTCCGGAATATTGTGTGATAAAAATGTGTCACGAAGGCTTAAAGGTAAGTTCTATAGAGTTGTGGTTAGACCTATATTGTTGTACGGGGCAAAGTTAAGAACACACACCTTTAGAAGATAAAGGTAGCAGAGATGAGGATGCTCAGATGGATATGTGGACATTCTAGGAGAGAAGATTAGGAACGAAGTTATACAAGATAAGGTGGGAGTGGCTCCGTTGTGGACAAGATGACAAAAGCAAGACTAAGATGATTCGGGCATGTGAAGAGGAGATGCATGGATGCACCAGTAAGTGTGTGTCAGAGGTTGGCTATAACAGGTTTTAGGAGAGGTAGAGATAGGCCGAAAAGGAACTAGGGGAAGGTGATTAGACAGAACATGACACATCTTCAGCTTAGTGAGGACATAACCCTAGATATGAAGGTATGAAGGTCAAGGATTAGGATAGAAGGATAGCAGGTAGTGAGTGTTATAGTACTTTATGTGGAAGAGGAAGGGGGCTAGTCTCCTCTTCTCATGTTCTACTTCTTTAGTAGTATTATTTAGTATTGTGTATCTTATTCTTCAATTTCTATTACCACCTATTTCTTCATTTGCTCTGTCCATCTTGCTATTTTTTTGTCATTATTTTCCTTCCAATCCTACTTTCATTACACTTCTTTTGAGCCATCTGAAACAACTTCTCTACCCCACAAAGGTAGGGGTAAGATTTGTGTATATTTTACCCTCCCAAGACCCCACTCGTGAAAGTACAATGGTTATGTTGTTGTTTGCTCATAGTGTACTCTTAATCAACACCTCCTTCCCTCTTTTTTTGAAATAGGAAAAAAAAAATAAGAGGGAAGGAAACCCTCAGGGGTTGGCCTGCTGGCAATTGACTTGAGCCTTGGGGTTTGCTCCCTTTCAAGGTCTCAAGTTTGAAACCCACTAGGTGCAAACAATTTCTGAGGGCCATCGGACTGGGTAAAACCTGAATTAACTGTGGTGCACTTGCGGGAAACTCTTTGCCGAGGGCCTGTGCACCCCCGGGATTAGTCGGGGCTCAAAGAGACTCGGACACCCGGTGCAAATCAAAAAAAAAAAAATAAGAGGGAAGGAGGTGTTGATTAAGAGTACACTATGAGCAAACAACAACATAACCATTGTACTGTCACGAGTGGGGTCTTGGGAGGGTAAAATATACACAAATCTTACCCCTACATTTGTGGATGAGTATCTCATTTGCCAACCTCCAAGCCTCCTTTGGGTTCCGAGCTCTTTCTACCTATAGATAAATGATACCAAAATGTTCTCTTTGAATTCTGGAACTTCTCTCATTGCCTGGAATAATCTCATATTCCTTTCATTCCATGTAGTCAAAATTGCATGGTAGCCAAGTTTTCTAAGCTACTTTCCGCTGGTCCTCAGTTTTCTCAATCCTTACCCTTCAACTTCAGTTTCTAACATTATCTTCAGGGTACCCGATCAAAGTCCAATAAGGAGGACACTATCACCAAAGCTGTGAGGCTACTCTACATTGTAAAGTTAAATGATCAGCAGCCTCCTGTTACTCCTTACACAGACTACACGAACTACCAATAATCGATTTCCTCTTTCTTACTTCTAAGTCTGTTTTGCAGTAAGAATTGTAACCACCATAACCATGTGAAGAAGGTCGCTTTCTTCCGCACATGTCCATATCCTCTTCCATCCTTGTTTGTGAAGACTTAGGTAATTGGATCTCTGAAAATGTTCTGGAGAGGCCATGTTGAACACATTACATGACAATGCTCTTTTTTTTTCACTGTAAATATCTTCCAGTATTCTGTATCAAAAAAAGAATACAAGAAAAAGATCTCAATGGAAATGTGTTGGTTCCTAGCTCCTTCCCTACCATTTTATCCTCCTCACCTTCTGCTATAGTGGAACTGAATTATTTTCATTGGGCAGTTCCTCCCATTCCCTACCCCACAGTGACTTAACCAACCAATCAGAGGTCAATTACCAAATAAGCAATCTTAAGCAGTTTTGTAAGACTCAACACTTGAGAAGCATTTGGAAATCATTTGAGCATGAGTGCCTCTTAAAGGGACATTTTAGTGTCAACCGTCTTAGATGAGTGACCTAATGGGGTGATCTTTCAGATATCAGGCTTGAGTCAAACATTGGCACTGTATCATATGCATAGCGATAAATGAGATGTTCTTTATATTTATGTATAGGTTATGAGACGTTCCCTTTGTTCCTAGATTAATGATTACTTGTCCATTATCTAGATTGGTTTTACTTTTTTGGCTAAGGGGTGAGATTTATTCTTCATCTGGGAATTAATTTTTCGGCTTTTCATCCCTATTCTGTTGTTCTTTCAGGTTGATGTTATCGGTGTTGGTTGCTACTCATCCAAAGATTTGTGGACGTGGAAAAATGAAGGAATTGTTTTGGCAGCAGAAGAACATAACGAGACACATGATTTGTACAAATTAAATGTACTGGAGAGGCCAAAAGTAATTTACAATGAGAAGACAGGTAAATATGTAATGTGGATGCATATTGATGATACAAACTACACGAAAGCTTCTACTGGTGTAGCCATTAGCGACCTCCCCACTGGTCCGTTTAATTATCTGTACAGTAAACGGCCCCACGGATATGAAAGCAGGGACATGACACTCTTCAAAGATGATGATGATGTAGCATATCTCGTCTACTCCTCAGAGGACAACAGTGAGCTTCATATTGGTCCACTTAACGAAGAGTACATGGACGTGACCCAATCCATGAGAAGGATTCTTGTTGGACAACACAGGGAAGCCCCTGCTTTGTTCAAACATGAAGGAACCTATTACATGATCACATCAGGTTGCACTGGTTGGGCTCCGAACGAGGCCCTGGCTCATGCAGCTGAATCAATTATGGGGCCATGGGAGACCATTGGAAATCCTTGCATCGGAGGGAACAAAGTTTTTAGAGAAACAACTTTCTTTTCTCAGAGCACATTTGTGCTTCCTTTGCCTGAGCTACATGGTTCCTTTATGTTTATGGCAGATAGGTGGAATCCAGCTGACTTGAAGGATTCAAGGTATGTGTGGTTACCTTTAAGAGTGTCAGGGCCAGTAGACCGGCCTCTTGAGTACAATTTTGGCTTCCCCTTATGGTCCAGAGTGTCTGTTTATTGGCATAAAAGATGGAGACTTCCTTATAGATGGCAGGAAATAAATTGAGTAGAGGAATAGGAAATCATTTGTACAATATGTTTTTCAATTTTTCGGTTTTCTAATAATTTTTCCATAGTTGTGTTGTAGTATTTTTTTTTCCCCCTCTTCACCATAAAGATTAACCAGTTCCATGCAGAATAACAATAGGTGTAAATTTTTTAGATCATGAACCGTAATAATGTAATTTTTGAGTTAGGATGACTGTTCTTGAGTGAAAACAAGCTCGCCTTTCTCCTCCATTTACACTTTTCATATGTTTTGACTGCATTAGACAAGACAACTTGACAGCTGGAAATTAACTATATCTCATGTTTTGGTTTGAGGTATTAGCTAATCCGGGGTTTATTTTATCCCGCCATTTATTTACTATTTCATGTAGAATGTGCGATAAAATAATCATGAAATTAGCTAAACATGAGATAAAGTTAATCCCCATCCCATCTACCAAACGACCCGGAGTGAACAATCTCAACGATTCATTTTTCTTGTTTCTTCATTTCGTTTTCCTTATGCTGAAACAGTTTAAGAAGCCAAATGATTGCCTTTTTTTTATTTTTTTTATTTATGATTAGCCGCTACCCTTTGGGTGCGCACAGGGTAAAACCCATGCTACTATGCAATAACTCGCAAATCACATAGGAGAGGTAACCCACACTAGGCAAGTCCGGTGCAACGAGCTCGACCCAGAAGACAAACGTCTTGCTTTCGCTGGCAAGGGGTTTCGAACTTGAGACCTCCAACATGAAAGTCCCAAGCCGAAACCACTGGGCCACCCCGAAGGGTGCCAAATGATTGCCTTTTAACCAAAACAAAGCAATAAATGAAGAAATAGAACATAATCCTAATTAATTAGCAGCTTTGTTTATCATTCTCCTTTGTATTGTCTCCAAGAAAATGGTGCCCTGTATATCGGAGAAGACAAAAAATATTCCTATGAATTTTAATTAATTGGATTTGTATCCGTGAGTAGTTGTGCAGTCGCTCTCTGTTGAATTAATTACTTATTAAACATCTATTTTTGGGTAATAAATCACTTTCAGATTGTGTAGCACTGCAATTACATAATAATAAATCATACATTAAACAAGAAGATAATATAAAGACTTTCCTTCATCAGATGCCTAATTAGACGCAACATTTTTCACACTTCTCTTTTTTAAAAATAAAAAATAAAAAATGTACATTAGATAATTAAATTCCTTTTCTTTAATACGGGTGAAAAACTGACAAGGATTTATCAACCTTTTTTGGGCGGTCACCAACCTTTACGCAAATGTATAATTTTTTTAGCTATCATTTATATTCTGTTTTTATATTATAAAAATTGTGTAAAATAGTCACTTGAAAAATTATCCTTTCCTATCGACATTAAACTCAAGTCTTATGTTTTCCCCTATATTGTTTGACATAACAATCTTTTTTAGATAAAATATTAAATTATCATCTAATGTTCATAAAATTCTTGATTGTGATCTAATGTTTCCTCGTAAAGATTTCTGATTTGCTCAAAAAAGAACTATACAATAATAAAAAATGTAAACTAAAAAGATCATCTAGTTAATAATCGTCCCTAACGAAACCAACTTATTGTATTTTGGTCATCACAATAAAGTCTTGGTCAATTTTCAATCATCATAATATATATAAAATACCAGGTCCCCTTTATGGAGAATCAAATAAAATCAAATGATAGACAAAACAGTAGCAAATGAGGCCATGCTTTTGGTAAATCATATAAAGAAAAGGTGAAGTTCTTACGTTATTTTTAAAAAAAGAAAAAGGTGAAAAGGTGTTGGGGGGCAGGTCTTATCAAAAGAAGTTCCCACCACTTGCCACTATAACTATTACTGAATGAATGTTTGTTTGTAAGTTTGCTTTCTTTCTTTTAGTGGGCCAAAACCTAAAAGTAGTCATCCACTTCAGAAGCCATAAGTTCATTTTACTTATGTGGATGGAGGCCATCAAGTGGTCTTAAAAAGTATGGAGAAAAAAAATATATGAAAGAGACCATATCTATCTATCTATCTATACAGCGTGCAGGCCACTTATGTATAATTCTATTAATATAGTTATATTTATATTCTATTATATCACTAAAGACTAAACACCTTTTGTTAGATTCCCAAACTTAATGGCCGTCCTAAGATTCTATGGTCCCAACCAAAGATAACGACCCCTTTTTTCCCCGCTATAATCACTCAAACTCCACCCTACTACTACTCTTCAAGTACCCCTATGATCATTTTCTTGTATTGTCTTCAATTATTTCTATTTTTTTTAATAACGATGATATTGTTTGTGGACATCTCGACTATTCTATCAAGTAGCCCCACCAGCACTATATACATTCTTCTCCCACTTTATTGACTAGTACGTTGCAACGACAGTCTTCTTTAATTCTTACTTTATTTAAAGCCATCAAACACCCATGTTTATATCATCATTTGGAACCTATTACCTACTCCATCAAGACACAAATTTAGACCAAACACTTGACAAATTTCAAGTACTTTGAGAAGCTTTAATGTTTCAGGAAGATTATGTGTTAGTGATACATTGGCTATTTGTCCTGTTGTTCTCCTAGTTAACCATAAAGACAATAGAATCCAGATGGAGTATTTTTGTGCATTACTCTTAACACAATATTGACATTTTGTCAATCATCCATGATATGACTAATGGATGTATTAGCAAGAAAGACATAATTTGTTTTGGATTATACTAACCAACTCCTCACAAAAGGGTTAATTATCACTTAATAGTCCATATAATTAACTATTAGTGTAATTTAACCAAAATTCAATTCATATAAATGATTAGTGTAACTTGACTTGTTATGATAAGTTTATTTTATGGGTTATCAAATCATATTTTTGTTAAAAATAGTCACTTCGTATCATAGATAACTTAATCAACTTAATAGACTAAAAATTAGTGCACATAACTTAAACTCAATTGAAAAAACAATTTTTCTTTTCTTGAATACCGAAATTAATCCAATGTTAACAAAAGGTTAATCATCATATCCGATAGAATTAGTATGTTACTACTAATTAAAAACTCAAAAATTCTATTCATCATTTAAAATTTAAACAAAAAGAAGCCAAAGGTACCTTTCTTGATTCCATATCCACTCCAAACAAATCCACTAATTAAAGTGAGAGCAAATATGGAGATCTCGATGGTGACTCACCAACCACACCACCAATTGGTCCTAATTTAATTTTAAGGCTTCCATGCACTGGCCCACACCACCGGCTGTTCCTTCCACGACAAGAATATTCCGGCGGAATCTCCGCCACACTGTCCCATCGACCACCCATCTTTATACCTTCTCAACAAAGCTCTAACATCATCACAAACTTCATCACTATATAAAACCTGACTGAACCCTCCTCCATGCATACGATGTGACCATTTTGTCCCCGTTTCCCGCCTCTCCATTGACTCTGATGGTGGGCATGCTAGTAAATCAACAATCGAACGTCCTGCTTGTCGCTCTAGCATCAAACGTTCGTTACTTGTTTTTGAAAAACTCTCGTCTAATGATTCAAAATAAACCCTAAGCCATTTCAAACATTCTTGAAAACCTTTAACAAAATCGAAACCATCAACACCAACATCAAGATCAGCTTCTTCTTCAACAATTGTAACAATCCTAGGTTGTAACCTCCTAAATAATGATATCAAATAATCCCTTCGATTGCCAGCTGGCGTAACGGAATGTAACGCACCAATACAATTAATTGCTAGCGCTTCATCTCCTTTAATATCTAACGCACCAATATCCAAGTCAGATAAATTTCCCGCATGGTGAATGACGTTGAATTTAAACGGTACGCCCATAAGCCTAGCGAATTTTTCCATTCTATTACCAATCTCCTTCATCACTTTTTGCACGGACGCTGCACCTCCGCTAGCGGCAACCACCGTGGTGAGGCGGAGATGCGGTGTTTCATCGGTGCGGGTTGCTAGCGCTTCTAGTAAAGTAGGCCATTGAGTACAATAAGTGTTGCTAATATCAATTATATGCAACTTTGACTCACCTTCTAAGGCTTCCATAATTGCACCATTGGATGCAACGTGACCAAAAGTCGTCCAAGGGCTAACTTCCTGAAATTTCAAAACTAATTTCCTCGTTGACTCGAACGAACATGTTTTATCCGAAGCGGATAACAACGTACGATAACATCGTTCGCCAGAATCCGTCATACGGCTAAATAATGCTTGAAGAAAATAAGAAGCCAATTTTTGTTCGGTATCTCCATATGGAGAACTCAGCTCATTCAACATCCACATGAGTTGTTGGACACGTGTACTGTTCTTATCGGCTATGGCACGAGAAGTTTCTAGAAGAATGTCCGTCGCCCATTTTCCGGAAAATGAGGAAGCGAATTCGAGATTTAAATCACGTGCTGGGGAGAATTGATGATCATAGTGATGATGAGATTGAGATTGCTGTGTTGGGGTACTGCTTGTAGTTGTCGGTGTGGGAGTGTTGGAAATTTGTTGATGATATTGATTGTAATGAGGAGGAGGATAGTTGTTGTTGTGTTTAGAAGAAGAAGAAGAGAAATCATCTTCATCCATGAAAAAGTTGAAGCATTCTTCGTCTTGATTATTATGATGTGGATGATAATTATATGTGTTTTGTTTGTTAGAAGATCTAGAGCTGCTTGAAGTTCTGCTGGAGTTAAAAGAGTATTGATCAGATTGTTGTTGTTGTTGTTGAAGGGTAACTAATCTAAACAAAGTATCCATTTAACAAAAAGGGGGGCTACGTATCTCTCTTGCCACATCAAAGTTAAAAAGAATAAATGTATAAGACTAGTAGTACCTTTAGTGATTTTGTTGGATGGGTTCAAAGCAAAAGGATCAACTCAAGTGGAGTTGTTGGAGGAAAGAGTGGGGAGGAATTAAAAGCTTGACGCCTATTTACATAAATAATTAAAGAAAGAGAGAACAAGTAGTGGGCATAGAATAAAAAGATACTAATAAGTACTTCTTCCCTCACTCCATCCTATATATGATGTACATTTTCTATTTTGCTCAATTAGTAAGAAAATTATTACTAACAGATTGATTAACTTTATCATTTTGACATTTGTTCATACTCCCTTTGTTCCTGATTACTTGTCCACTTTTGAATTGACACACATATTAAGAAAATAATTAATGACATAATGAGTTTATCATTTTACCTCTATTAATTATGAAGTAGATGAAAAATTCTACATTTTTATAAGTAATTAGTCATTTAATTGAGGGTATAATAGGTAAAAAAAAATTGTCCTTTCTTGATTTGTCAAAATGGATAAGTAATTAGACTTTTGAAAAAGAAAATTTTGAATCTTCAAAAATTTGTTTAAACTTTCAAAGTCATATTAATTGTAAAGGTAAAATGAGAAAAAATTAATCAATTATATCATGATTTAGCAAGTGATCAAGTAATATGAGACAAAAGTTTTACAATATGGGACGGAAATAGTAAAAATTAAATTTCACTTTGCTTTTTCTTTTTTATATATCGAGGCACTCGATTAAAATCATTGATAAGAATGGAATAATAAGAATGAAATAGGGATTTGGTTGTGCTATGCTTTAATTTTTCTAATTATTCAAATGGAGTAAAAATAGTTCTTTTTTTTGCCGTTAAGAGATGGGAGATATAGAAATTGTCTGACAAAAGATATAGATAGTGGTATGTATAATAATAGAAAAAAGTAGTCTATAAAAGTGGATGGAGACCAAGAAATTAGTTGCTTTTGATTATATTTGATAGTAGACATAGAAAAGAGGGAGTGTAAGTGAGTGGGAGCATGCAGATAGAAGATGCAGGCGTGACAAATTTAATAAAATGAGTTTTGAGGGGAAAGAGAAAAAAAGGAAGAAAAGCTGCCGGCGTGCATCATCGTGATGATTCAACAATTCATTATCATCATTCATTATTCATTATCAAACCCACCACTACCCAAAACATTATTATTTCACATTCTTTTGCCTCCTAATCCATCTTCAAAGCCTGCCAAAAGAACAGCCACCAATAAAATAAAATAAAGATGAAAATTTGATACCCTCTCTCCTTTTTTTTACCTTTCTTATACTTGAACAAAAACCTATACAATATGTTTACATCATTAGAATATCACTTCAACTTTGAATACGATATATCATCTGTCCGTTCATTTTTACATGTCACATTTTACTTTTTGAAAGTTAAATTATGTGGATTTTGAGAGAAAGATTGTAACCTATAGGAGTAATATTTTTCGTATAGTCAAATTGACTTTCGTGAAGCAAAATATAACAGTTAACAGAAAGTGTGTACTAACATTGGACAATTAACATAAATCCAGGGCATGCTCCTTCACTTTTCTCCCAACCCCATCACATATACATCATCACCACTAGATATAGTTACTTACTAGGCCATGCATTTTCCTAGATAATATACTTCTGCCGCGCCTTCTTGTGACAATATAATGGAACTTGCGTAATCCATGGCTACTAATATTTTCTTGACAGTCTACCTCTTTCAATCAGTTGGATGAGTATATTTAAACAAAATTAGTCGAGTATATATATTTGATCCCACAAATTAATTGAATTTGTTTCAAAAAGTCAATATCTGTTTTCTTTTATAAAATAAACTAAAATACTGTTACAGTTTCGTTCGTAGAGTGTTAATTGATTAAGTAATATGTTTTAGGAGAAACAAATACTTTCTCCATTTAAAAAAGAATGACCTGCATTATCATTTTTAGTCTATTTAAAAAAGAATGACTCATTTCTTTTTTTGGCAATATCTTTAATTTCAACTTTCCGTGAGGCCATAAGATAAAAAGACATTTTGGTACATTTGACATAACTTTATTTTAGAACCACAAGATTTAAAAGTCTTCTTTATTTTCTTAAATTATGTGTCAAAGTTAAACTAGATTTTTTTTTAAACAAAGAGGTAATACTTGAAGTGTATGATAAAAGAGTGTGCAAGATCTATAAAGACTTCCTAGTGAACGTAGAAAAAATACTTATTTTTAGTGAAAAAATATTTATTCCCGAACCAAACATGGCCTTGGTGAAAAAGGAAGGGATATTGAAGAGGAGGCATTAAGCTCGTAAACTCAGCTAACATGAGTAGTGCTTTTTCAAAAGAGAACTCGGGGCTGACGTCCGTTCAAAGGACATACTCAGTTTAATTATCAAAAGCAAGCTCTAAAAAAAACATAAACAATAGTTGAATTAAGTTGCATCAAGAATTTTAGTAGACTGAACTTTCACCTTATTAGTTATACGTGTTATATAATTGCATTGGTATCTAAAAATTACTCAAAATCGTCAAGTCGTATTCTTGGCTCTATCCTACGTACAATCATTGGATAAATTTTCATATACTTTGTACTCTTCTATTACCAGAGAATGGTCAATTGGTTTGCTATACGTACATTTATAGGGGAAAAAAGAACAATTTGTATTGGCATTCATGATTCTAGTCCATTTATATGATCAATTTGGGTAAGGGCAAAGTGGTCATTGTACACAACCAGGTCTTGTTCCAGCACCAATTTTCTAATATATAATATTCTCTTGGGAAACTCTCCCAAGAATTATTCTTCTTCAGCGTTGGAAAATTATAAAAGTTAAGTTGTTCCTAATATATTATTATATATATATATAGTAGTACTCAATTTCTTAAATCTTTTTTCTTTCTGTTAGAACATGTCAAACAGACCTATTGGTTTTACGCGTCGACGCTTAATTAATTAATAAACACATATATTATATAAAATAAAGTTAAAAGAACATCATCAGCAACATAATCCCCACATGATTTTTTTAAATGAAACTGGATATGATATGACAATGTTGTGTATAAATTAGATTTGTCGTTGGATTAGTTTAAAAGGTGACTACGAAAGATTATTAAACAACTCTTTAATTCCACTTTGGAGGATATATAATCACAATTTAGTTCCTTAGTTTATTTTTTATTTCCTGTTTGGTTTAATAATAAACACATATATTTAACTTGTTTGCGTGTTTAATGGGTCAACTTTTCAACAGTACATAGACTAGGTTTCTGTTTCTCTAACAATTAATATACCATGCTATGTAGTAATAATTATTAATTAGTCCTTTTTGAGTTTTTGTAATGTATGTTTCAAGATATCATAAAAAGTACAAGTGACTGATTAAAATGAAAAGAAAATGTTACTTTTATGAAGAAAAAAATCATTCCTAGGTGGGGGGAGTAATTTATAATGGAGTGAATATAACCAACCCCACCAGTGGTTGACCAAACAGACTTATTTTAATCAAAATGATGAGTCGAAACATTCTTGTCAAGTCTTGCAGTTTACATTAAATTATGAATACCGCTCAGCATGGCAAGTGTAAACGATATAGTAGAGTCGGATGTATGTATATGAAAAAGGAGTGAGCGTCAATAATTAACTCCCCCCTCTCTATTTTTCTATATATAGTATTCACTTTTGACATATTTCTTCAAATGTACAAACATTTTAATCATTCTGACTCAGACATCCTAATCTTGATAAAAACTAATGATGCCTTAAATACCAGGTTTTAACTAAACACAGAATTCAAACTCTTTAACATATGTATTGTACTTTTTACCTTGAATAAGACCCTGAGGTAAATTGTATAAAAGAATATTGGTTTTAAGATCGTTTTTACTTTTCAATATTATATAGGAGAGATGGGAAGGAAATTACAAGATAGGAATCAAACTCACACCAACAAAGTTAAAAATTCAAGTTCAAGTAATCAACCAACTAAACTAAACTACTAAAATCCTCTTTTGCAGAGTTGTTCTTTTCTTCCCTCACTTTTTTCTGACTAAAAATATATTTTCAAGGAGGGGGAAGGGTGATAGATATAGTGTTGAAATGGAGACTTACCTTTTATAATGAAGTAGTCAAAGAGGAGAATGGAGTCATGAGTAGGAGCCCAAGGGACAAGGGGATCAGCTTTTGTTCTGTTTAAGTTGGAGTCCCACCACTGACTCCCATTAAGAAATACTCAGTAGTCAGCTGCAGATTCCTAAAAGAAGAACCCACCCCTCATTATTAAGTCCCTCTCTAAGCTATTGCTGTTGCAGACCATGTGAATATGTGATACTACTTCTCCTCCACCTTATTTTCCTTTTCTACTGTCAATAGGCTTATGGCTTTGTTACATGATGAAAGGAACAACTCACCCCACCCATGCTTTGTTTGTACCCCAGGAAGACATTGAAACACCTAGATAGGAATTTAGTACAGTTATATTCACAAGATTTTCATGCACAAATGTGTAACAAATATGCTCAAACCTGAAACATCATGCCTTTCAAACAACGTGACACTCTATATCACCTTCTAAATGTGAGGTTTATGGAGCGACAACTAAATGTAACTCATTCCAATAAAAGTAATTCCTGTAACAAAAGAACATAAATAAAACGCGAAAAAAGATGGAAGATTTCATCTTCTTTTTTTTTTTGATTTGCACCGGGTGTCCGAGTCTCTTTGAGCCCCGACTAGTCCCGGGGGTGCACAGGCCCTCGGCAAGGAGTTTCCCGCAAGTGCACCACGGTTAATTCAGGTTTTACCCAGTCCGATGGCCCTCAGAAATTGTTTGCACCTAGTGGGTCCAAGGCTCAAGTCAATTGCCAGCAGGCCAACCCCTGAGGGTTAGATGGAAGATTTCATCTTAAAAGAGAGGTTGTTATATATATAAAGCTTTCATGAAAACACTACAACAATTCAACTCCTTCAATATTCACGGAGCACTACCACTTAAAGGAAGAATATTTTCCTTCCTGCGTTTGAACCTCACCAATAAAATCCCTTCCAAATCCGTGGTTTGAACTTTGAACTACCAACCGAAGTTCAATTGCCACTCTAACAAACCTAACTTGTCATAATCCTAGCAAGCATGTCGAGTATTCCATCAATCATAGTTCCCATTGACAAGGAAAATCAGTTGGAGACTAGCATGCAAGTGAACATCAAAACCTCAATCTCATATCACCATTCTGAACAAGGGGAAAAGCAGTTAAAATCTATATAAATGTTAATAATAGTACAATTATAGTAAAAAAAAATGTCACCAAATGTCTAAAACAAGTGTAATAGATTGTTTCCAACTCTGCACTTCCTTTTCTCTTTTTTCTTTTTTTGTTTCTCCCATCTTTTCCATATGGTCCCTTATTCGGCCTGGCAGAGAAAATAGTCTTTGACAGTATCATAATACTTAAATGACTAAAGTAAATTCCACTAAATTAAAAATCATTTGGGAGAAACTCTAGCCCTAGAATCATCAAACATTCATAGTACAAACAGATTTACTAAAACCTGATGATGTAATAACATACCTACAGTTCAGAATATCGAGATTGAATATGTTACAGATGATAGCAGTTCCTCTCGTCGATTAAATAACAGTAAAACTCAACCCAAAGCATCTCTTCATGTGCTTTTATCAAGTATCACACTGAATCATCCTGACAATCTTTAACAATAAAGCTCACATTGAGAGTTTAGATCCTAACCATTTGGTTTCCGTCTTACACTTGTCTGCTGAATGTGATTCAATGGCACAGTATTAACAGATAATTACAATTTTACCATGCTGAAAAATCTTTAAGTTCTGCTGTTGATGTGCCTGTTTTTCTCTTCTTTGCTGCAGAAATAGGTGGCAGACTGCTATCAGAAGAAGTTTTGGAATCGGCCTGTGCAGCCCTTGCTTTCAAATACTTGCCAATACCACTGCCAACAGCTTGAATATCTGAGGTTCCAGTTCCAGGGTTGCTGTACCATGATCCAACCTTCTCCTGGAACACAGGAAGGAAGAGAAAAGAGATTGACAGAGTATTAATAGATACAACAAAACAAGCAAAATGGATGTCATTTAAAGGCTTAAGAAAAAGAATAATACTAACATTGTCTTCATCTTCAGTTTTGTTGTCATCATTTGTTTTCTCCTCTTCTTCATCAAGCTCTGCATAGGGGTTTACATAAACTTCTACACTTATTATCTTGATTTCTTCCTGCACAAACAGTAAAAGCAAAAGGTTCAAAAAATATCTAGATTAAGAAATGAAAATACTGGATGTACAGAGAAAAAGCAGCAAGATTTTTAAGTCTGCGCTCTGTCCAAGGGACAGAAATGAAGATAAATGGAGGACTGAACGAAAATAGCCAGACAAATGAACAAATGAATGATATCTGGAAGAACATAAAGTCTTCTTTGGAAAATGAAAGTATTATATGTGACGGAATAAAACAACCCAACAGCTCACAATTGGCAGAAATAGCACAACTACAGTCCTTTTTACAGCTCTTTACATATATATCAAATCCTGATATGATCCTATCACTCCACTTTCTGCTGAAACCTGAGAATCAAGTCGAACTTTGGGAATGGAAGATCTTTCCCCCTATTTCTCTTTAGATAAGTAGTTCATTTATAAAAAATTGCTAGCATACCATTTTGATAACCACAGATAGAAAAAGCATAAGCATGATGACTGCAAGAATGGAGGAAGATAAATTAACACGCACGTGCAGTACAGGTCTACATTGAGAAGATCTTCAAATCTCATCCTTATCCCAAAGCTTAACAGGTTAAAACAGATTCTTGACTTGTTTGGTCTTTGATTATGAGCTGTTTCTAGTAATTTAAATGAAAAATTAAAAATTACCCCAAAAGCTGAGCAGGTCAACTGAGATTCTTGACATGATCATATTGGATTAGGAAACTTTTTCTAATGATTTTAATAAGCAATTTCTATTAGAGAAATATCAGATCGATCACTATACTTGAGAAATATCAGTATTCGGCATATCAATGTGTAATCACGTAATACTGGTTCAACAATGGGAACTAACCACATAAGCTTTCAGATACATAAATGGAGTAGCTACTTCGGCTACAGTGCTGGTATAACTAGTAGTATTTCTCCCTAAGTTGGTTTAAGTGTTAAACACACAATCAAAGCATATTCATTGATTCACCCAGGCATGATTCAAGATCTAGATTGAAGAATGAGCGTTAAATATAGAGTTACTCTTCCTACTAACCAGAGGTCGGTCATCGTCATTAACAGGGACTTTCTCCATGGTGGAAAGTGTTGGCAAGCCTCCAACAACCATACCAAAGACTGTATGTTTGAAATTTAAGTGAGTGGCAGACTTGTACAGGATGAAGAACTGTGAGCCATTTGAGTGAGGACCAGAGTTAGCCATGCTAACAACACCTCTACCAGAATGCAGCAACTTGGAGTGCACTTCATCCTTGAAGGGCTTACCCCAGATCGACTCACCTCCTTTCCCTGTGCCAGTTGGGTCACCACCTTGAATCATGAAATTTCTGCACAAGTGGACAAATAAGTTCCTTGGCATTCAATATTTCCTATTGATAAACAAAGATTTTACAACTATTTTCAAGCAAAAAAGGAATCAATTACCGGATGTTTCTGTGAAAAGCTACTCCATTATAATATCCTTGTTCACAAAGAGTAATGAAGTTCTCACATGCCCTTGGAGTTATGTCACAATGAAGCTCAATGTTCAAATCACCATGTGTTGTATGCAGCTGGACATAACCTTTCTTCTTGGGATTTTTCTCAACTTTAACATATTCGTATTCATTCTTTGTTACCGGATCATAGGAGGTGGAAGTGAAGGATCGAGAAGCAGCACCAGTGGTAAAACGACTCTTAACCTGAAAAAGTTGAACAGCTTTATAAATCACTTTGACTAAAACAACAGATTTCTATCATGGTTCTATGTGTTATTTTCTTGTTGAGCGTCTCTATTTTATTTTTCGGACAAGTAAAAATTGTTGCACCTCAACATTATAGAAGTTAAGACTAACCAACCAGCAAGAAAATCTTAACAAAAACTATGTGAAGAGAATACCAAATAGAATGCAAAATTCCAAATGCAAGTCAAAGTCAATTGTTTTAAACGATTAAAAAGGGCACAACTGATAGCTAGCTAGGTGTAAGGCAAGGTGTATAAAACATTTTGTTTGTGTCCCATAACAAAGAACTATATGTTTCTTAATTAACGTGTGAAGAAGGAATATTACACCAGCAGAAAATTCTCATAACAATACATCTATACTAAGTTTACACTTGTGGGACATGGTTGCAAATTGGATTATCCAGATGAAGAAACCATATTGACAAGCCACAAGGAGGTCAAAAAACAACTATGCCTAATCCCAAGCAAGTTAGGGTCAGCTGCATGAATCCTTACTGACCATGCTTCTCCATTTAAACAGTAATAGCAATTACTAGAGGTTCTCAATACTTTCATCTGGCATACAAATCTCATATAACACCAGCAAACTCCTAGAAAAACTAAGACCTAAAGTCAATACGACGTGGCTAAAACATGCTTCCAATTAACAGGTATTTGCCTATATAGATCTTTTCTTCCATTGTGCCCTATTTTCGATACGAGGTGAGGTGCAAAATTATGATCTATAATTAGTTATAAAAAGAAATTCTAGGAATAGACCAGAAAGTAATATGGGCAAATTCTAAAAAGCACACCACACAAACTGGAAATCTAGCATGAACATAAAGGTTCCCAATTGGAAAGTGTAAACTATGCACGCAAGTTTAATATTTACTCTTTCTGAATTGATCCAAAGAAAGCAACGAGATGGTTGCTTTCTAAAAACTAACCAGCTTAGCATTTACTGGAGTCCTTTCACCCGCCATGTGCAAAGCTATCCGCGCAGCTGTTTTATCAGTTGAACCAGCCTTTGCAGCAGCAGCACTTCTTCCATGAACTGATGCAGATGCAGCATCCACAATGCTGAAAGTCTGCTTCGCTGTTCCTTCTCCATTTTCTTTTGTTTTTGCGTCATCTTTGATACGTGATCTTGCAGCTAAAATAGCCTCAAGAGCAGCAGCTCTTTCATTCTGTGCCTTGTTCCCACCTCCACCATGCAGTGCAATCTCTTTCGCTTTCTCACTTCCAAGTTCCTTGAGCATTTGTTTGATGTCCCCAGTAATATTTATGTTGTATGTTGGGTCAGACTGCATTTTCTGTATTTCTGATGAAGTACCAAGCACTTATTAGAAGAAGTGGAGCCATAATTGCAGCAAAACCTGTATGATCAAGAGAATCACTCACCTTCATCGTCAACCTTTAAACTTTTCTTAACATGATCAAAATCTAGAAGCACCTTGGTGTCCAGTGCATTAGGATTCTGCAGTTAGATGTTCAAATATATCATATAAACAACATTTTCATCAAGCATATATAATAGTTAAGGGGAAGGATAGTAGTTTAGAAGCTTACTTGAATTGTTATAAGGTCTTCTCTAGAGAATACTTCATCAGTGAGAAGCTCCTTCCAGTTCTTTGTTTTGATATTCAGTTCTTTAACTGCCTAAGCAAGAAAGCCGGGATCAAACTCTCCATACAAGGAATGGACGATGCTCTTTTCTTTAAAGGACATATATGAATAATGGTCAGGAGACAAATATCCATACCTCATAACAGAAAACATTTCCCGTAGTTCTTACAGCAACTATATGTGTGAACTCTGTAAAAACCTTGTTCAAGACAGGACAGTGATACTCTCCTGAAACAATAAAACACCATTTTTCAACCCATTCCTGGAAAATGACAACAACTACTAATATGAATGCCCTCCCTAGAACTAGAAAAATTTCTAGGTATAGCTATCCCTAATTACCAAAGGCTAAAGACCCAAGATTTCATCCTTAAACTGTGATGGAAGTTTGAACGGACGACTGTGAATGAAATAGGCATGTTTATGGATCATCCCACATTCATCTCAGAAGACATATACAATGTTTGTACAACTATAAGTATTACTTCTTTTTTTCTTTTTAAGTAAATAATTCATGTGCAATTGGACTTCCAGTCAAATTCCAATTATTTCCAAAGCTAATTACAGATTGGATATCTTCAAAACAAGATATTACCTTCAGAATTCTTGTGGAAAGTAAGAGGAATTAAGTCTTCTTGCTTCATAGGTGCCCCAGTCACTGGATTCCTCCCATATTTCCTGATGTATGGAACTATATGCCTGCAAAAAGAAAAAGAAAACTATAATAATGGATACTCCAGATGAAAATTCATCAAGAAAAAGAAACTCTAAATGCAAGAAATCCAAGAAATACTGACATTATTTCAAAGACATTGCCATCTTTTGTGCATACTGGGTCCTCAAACGGTGTAAACGTAAGACTGCATATAAAATTACACGCCAAATTTAAGAAACATAAACTTCAAAAAAGACGATAATAATGGAAACAATCAATATATCAGAGAAAGGAACTTACGCGCAGCAATAGAAGGGAAGCCGTTTAAAAGGGGTTTTAAGTTCTTTGGATTTAGCGCCACCCCATTCAGTTGCCCATTCTGTCTTGGTTATGAACATTCGATCTTTACTGTGTTGTTTCTTCCCCATGATGTAATTGTCACTTCTTTCTTGGAAAAACTATAATCTCTCTCAATTAGGGTTTTAGAAGAACACTTATCTTTTCCAAGAAACAAGAAATCTTGTTGACTGTGTTCTTGAAATTGCTTCTTTTGGCGATACCGTTTTACAGTATCAGATAAATATCTGCTCCATAAGACGGTGGCCGCTTTGAACCTTCTTCTCCGGTGTGTTTCTCTTTTTTCTAAATCTGGACCTAACTTGAACCCGAATATATGATACACGTCATGAATTTGGCCCGACCCGTATTTATAGAGGTAATTTTGCATTTAACTCGTTATTGTTAAATTTTTATTTTGATCGCTGTGATAGTTTCCTAAACAAATTTAAACCTTAATTTAATAAAAATGGGCATTTTTATTGTTTTATATAGAAAAAACATATTATGTGAAATGGAGCTCAGATTTAATTTTTAAAATTATATTATTTTTAGATATAAAGTATAAGTACAAATTTAACAAAACATATGAAAAGTTAAATTTTTCAAAATTAGTTGTTTGTTAAATTTATCAAAACTCATAATTAGAATTAATAAAAGTGCTCATTTCAATTAATTAGTGATTAAATTATAAATATACTCAACTACCAATTTTTATAACGAAAGATTGAATTTATATATATATATATATATTACTCCCTCCGTTTCACAAAAAATGACATGGTTTGACTTGGCACGGAGTTTAAGTAAATAAAGAAGACTTTTGAATCTTGTGGTCCTAAATTAAAGTTATGTCAAATGTACAAAATTGCCCTTAATCTTGTGGTCTTAAACATGTCACGTGGAAAGCAAAAAGTAAAATGTTACCAAAAAAGAAAAGAGGTCATTCTTTGTGAACCGGAGGGAGTACTATATAAGAAGAGGGAATAACTATTCACCACAAGTCAACATGTGTTCCAATAAGAAGAGGGAATAACCAATATATTTATAAAAAGAAATGACATATAAAATAAATTACTCCCTCCGTTTCAAAAAGATTGGTCTGGTTTGACTTGGCACGAAGTTTAAGAAATTAAAGAAGACTTTTGGATCTTGTGGTCCTAAATTAAAGTTATGTCAAATGTACAAAATTGGCCTTGATCTTGTAATCTTAAACATGTCACGTGAAAAGCAAAAAGTAAAATGTTACCAAAAAAGGAAAGAGGTCATTTTTTTGAAACTGACTAAAAAGGAAAGGAGATCATTCTTTGTGAAACGGAGGGAGTACTATATAAGTATTGGTTTTTCAAAATGGAAAAGGACAAAACACATATAAAATTAAAAGACATATAAAAAAAAGTTGGTTTAACTCTCAAACATAAAAAGTAACATATGTTATTAAAAACTTTAATAAAAAGTACTATAATTTACAATAAATAATAACTTAAAATATCTATAACACAACAAAAAAAAGACTAATTTTTGTACTGCTTGTGTCACATAAATTAGGATGGGGATGATTTTAAAATTTTAATTTTGGTTATACATTATAAAATAGCCGAAAAATTGAATGATATAATTTTTTAAAAATAACCAAATGAATCGTCCTATCGATAACCCTAATGTTACTTCTACTCTGTTTATTTTTACTTAAATTTACAAAGATATGCTTCATTTCTACCCTCAATCTTATCGCTACATTTATTTACTATTTAAAATTGAAATTAAAAAGACAAATGACAAATAAGTTTCTATATTAGCTCACTTATGAGCAAAATATATTATAACAATCTTTACTAATTTTATAACAATATATAAACTATACTCCCTCCGTCCCATGTTAGATGGGCACTTCCAACTTTACACGGTGATTAAGAAATAATTAATAAATTGGAAGACTTCACCATTTTGCCCTTTGTTTATATCAATGCACATTGAAATGAGTTACAAAAAATACACATACAATATAGGAATGGTCATATTAATTGTAGGGGTAAAATGGAAAAGAATTAATTAATTCTATCCTAATTTAATAAGTGCTCAAATAATATGAAAAAAATATTTTTAGTAAGATTCTCATCTAATATGGAACGTAAAGAGTAATAATATAACTTTATTAATGTTGGGCCCAGACAATGCCCGAGATTTCTTTACTAGTATATATATAAAAGTGAATTTTGAATCTTTATTGTTGAGTAAATGAATGAAAATATTATAGAAAAAAAAAATTTAATTATGATTAATTATTGTTTGAATCACTTGAATATATTATTTTATATATTTATATTTATTACTATCTAATAAAGGGGAATAGCATGCAACAGACCGTCAACACGTCTACTTGTGCTTGTGCTGCATGCTTATATTCCCCTTCGCTGCCTCTTCTTCATTTAACTACTATATGCTCTTTATTAGAAAAAATAAAGTTTTTAAAAAAATAACTACTACATGTTGTCTCTCCATCCAATGAAAAAATGGAAAAAAACTGTTATATGCTGCCTCTTCTTCATCCAATGAAAAAAAAGTGGAATACATTTAAAATTTCAATTGTAAACTTACTTAGGGTCTGTTTGGAAAGCCACCTGGTAATTGGAATTGGTGTAATTACTAGGGTAGTAATTACCAGCCTAGTAATTACACTGTCTAGTAATTACACTGATCTGTTTGGTTGCTACAGTGTAATTACACTGTAATTACACATGTCCTGTTTGGATGTCACAATGTAATTACACATGTTCTGTTTGGATGTACAATTGCAATCAGAAATTATAATAAAATTTTAAAATAAAAATTAATTATTTAAAATTTATACTAGACAAATAAGAAACTTTATAAATGACATTAAATTAAATATTTAAGATATATATTCTTTTTTGAAAATATAATAATTAATAAACATATTTTCTGTAACTAATATTATGAAAAAAAATAATTGATTTATATTTTTTCAAATTAATATATTTCAATTGAATTGATCGTAACAACTAAAAGTATGAAGTTTCTACAAATATCGTGAAATGCATGTTTGATAAAAAGAAATAATATATAAAAAAAATGTCATAAATTATTAAATGTTTGACAAAAATATAATTTATCAACTCTAATTAAAAAATGACGTGCAATGTAGATATTACTAAAACAAATGAAACTGAAAATATAACATAAGTTATAAATTCAAAACAATTTTTTTAACATAATACTCTTATAACAAATTTCAATATAGCAATAAATA